>NC_079212.1:39580804-39744919 GCF_029633865.1 Lampris incognitus
TTTGATGAATGAACTGGATGACTTATATTCTGCAAAGAATCACAGAACGTAGCCTATCAATCCATACATTATCCAAACCGTTTATCCTCAGGGTTGCCGGGATGCTGGAACCTATCCCAGCACTCACTGGGCAGCAGTCTAGCCTGTCTTTGTTGCTATATACTATTCATGGGAACATTATTCTCATGTGACACACACCAAATGTAATATTGCAAATGTATTAGCAATGTAAACATACAGGTTATGATGTGATGTTGACAACATGGTTTGGTCCGTAGACCCACGCAATGAGTCTCGCGCCCCCGCTGGCACATGAAGAAACCTAGAATTTTCTCCGAACCAATCATCTTCCCTCTGACATAACTTCGTCCAATTAGACGCATTCTCCTTGGACGGTCTCCCTTCAGTCATGGTTGATTAACCAGTTTAAAGCTGCTTTACAAGCCTTCGACCCCCTGTACTGTCTTTTCTCCCCTCTTGTGGGCTCTTTGTATATACACACACACACACACACACACACACACACACACACACACACACATATATATGTATATATATATACACTACCGTTCAAAAGTTTGGGATCACCCAAACAATTTTGTGTTTTCCATGAAAAGTCACACTTATTCACCACCATATGTTGTGAAATGAATAGAAAATAGAGTCAAGACATTGACAAGGTTAGAAATAATGATTTGTATTTGAAATAAGATTTTTTTTACATCAAACTTTGCTTTCGTCAAAGAATCCTCCATTTGCAGCAATTACAGCATTGCAGACCTTTGGCATTCTAGCTGTTAATTTGTTGAGGTAATCTGGAGAAATTGCACCCCACGCTTCCAGAAGCAGCTCCCACAAGTTGGATTGGTTGGATGGGCACTTCTTGCGTACCACATGGTCAAGCTGCTCCCACAACAGCTCAATGGGGTTCAGATCTGGTGACTGCGCTGGCCACTCCATTACCGATAGAATACCAGCTGCCTGCTTCTGCTCTAAATAGTTCTTGCACAATTTGGAGGTGTGTTTAGGGTCATTGTCCTGTTGTAGGATGAAATTGGCTCCAATCAAGCGCTGTCCACTGGGTATGGCATGGCGTTGCAAAATGGAGTGATAGCCTTCCTTATTCAGAATCCCTTTTACCCTGTACAAATCTCCCACCTTACCAGCACCAAAGCAACCCCAGACCATCACATTACCTCCACCATGCTTAACAGATGGCGTCAGGCATTCTTCCAGCATCTTTTCATTTGTTCTGCGTCTCACAAACGTTCTTCTTTGTGATCCAAACACCTCAAACTTGGATTCATCCGTCCACAACACTTTTTTCCAGTCTTCCTCTGTCCAATGTCTGTGTTCTTTTGCCCATCTTAATCTTTTTCTTTTATTGGTCAGTCTCAGATATGGCTTTTTCTTTGCCACTCTGCCCTGAAGCCCAGAATCCCGCAGCCGCCTCTTCACTGTAGATGTTGACACTGGTGTTTTGCGGGTACTATTTAATGAAGATGCCAGTTGGGGACCTGTGAGGCGTCTGTTTCTCAAACTAGAGACTCTAATGTACTTATCTTCTTGCTCAGTTGTGCAACGCGGCCTCCCACTTCTTTTTCTACTCTGGTTAGAGCCTGTTTGTGCTGTCCTCTGAAGGGAGTAGTACACACCGGTGTAGGAAATCTTCAATTTCTTAGCAATTTCTCGCATGGAATAGCCTTCATTTCTAAGAACAAGAATAGACTGTCGAGTTTCAGATGAAAGTTCTCTTTTTCTGGCCATTTTGAGCGTTTAATTGACCCCACAAATGTGATGCTCCAGAAACTCAATCTGCTCAAAGGAAGGTCAGTTTTGTAGCTTCTGTAACGAGCTAAACTGTTTTCAGATGTGTGAACATGATTGCACAAGGGTTTTCTAATCATCAATTAGCCTTCTGAGCCAATGAGCAAACACATTGTACCATTAGAACACTGGAGTGATAGTTGCTTGAAATGGGCCTCTATACACCTATGTAGATATTGCACCAAAAACCAGACATTTGCAGCTAGAATAGTCATTTACCACATTAGCAATGTATAGAGTGTATTTCTTTAAAGTTAAGACTAGTTTAAAGTTATCTTCATTGAAAAGTACAGTGCTTTTCCTTCAAAAATATGGACATTTCAATGTGATCCCAAACTTTTGAACGGTAGTGTATATATATATATATATATATATAGGCATACAGCATGAGCTGGCACATCTGGAATGTGGCTGTCTCGGTCATATTTTTCTACATACATACATACATACATACATACATACATGCATACATACATACATACATACGTATATACATATGTACATACATTCTATATAAACGTCATTATTATTATTCAAAACTTAATTGCAGACTCAGGGTCCATAACAAAGACAAATAGGTAAAAGACAAACCCCAGACAATACAAAGAGTAAACACAATACATAACATAAATGGAACAAACCATTGTGATGAAAGGGCGGGGGATCGCGATCTTTTGACACTTAAATATGCACTACTAAGTGTCTATAATCAGCACAGGTGCTTTCGTTGTGCATTAGTAATATTATTGAAATTACAGTTATGTTTATAGTGATATATTGGGGGGGATATATCATATTTTCCCAGGATGGGGGGGGGGGGGGTTGTGTTCCCTCCGGGATTTCCGCCTGGCTACAATGATTGCGCATAGACAGTGCTATCTTAGTCATACAGAAAAGCCTGTAGCGACAAGGATGGGATTCCAACACACACGTGCAGAACACAATGAATTAGCAGTTCATCGCCTTAACCACTTACATCGGAACCTTTGCAGCTTTAAATTACAGCAATAGCCTCCATTTCTGGGGAACACAAAAAAAACTAAGAGGTGCTGAGCTTGTCAAAATGCTGTGTAGTCCGTTGGATGTTCTTGTTTAACCTAGGTACGTATCTGGACATGTTGAATAGAAATGTATCTCATTCATCATACGCGATCGCTTTCCACTAGAGGACATTGCCGGTCGCTTCAATCCAGTGATCATATTTTCAGTCTTGTTGTGTTTTTCACATCATACTCACATTAACGGGTATAGCTCGGTTGTGTAGATTGACAAACAAACTCTCAGGGATAAGATATACTAACTTTACATTGGAGTAAAAACACAATATGTTGTTTGTCACATGGATACTGGAAACTTTCTTCACCATACCCACGTTAGAAAATGTGTCCAAGACATATTCCCACAAGGCTTGTGTAAATGACCCTCTAGTGTCATTGGTTGTTTGTGATTTGATGGACTTTTATTTTGAAAACCGCAAACGGAAGTAGAGACATCAGGCGGGATTCTGTCAGTAATCCTTTGTCATTAAATGAAAATGTGATGCCTTTTTTCTGTAATCTGATGGTATTGATTTCATTTTGTACCTGCTCTATATTTTGCTGGATATAACTCAAACGTTACTCTTTAGAGAGTGGTGATTTCTTTGCTAGTAAACCTGATTTCTAATGCCTGGCTAGGTAACGTCATTCTGTACATTGGGTACTGCACTGCGCAGCATGCATGTTCATTGAAAGTTTATTTTTCTGTAGATTGTGGAAAGAGAAGTTGCATGTTATTTTGGTTAGCCCCCAGTTGGAGAGAGAGAACAAGGTATGTCATATTGTCTTGTTTTCAGTGGGATAGGATTGTGTATTTGTTCTACTGTAGGCTATTTTTCTATGTAACTGACCTAATTTACTGCACTGTTCACGAAAAGCCATTAATGTAAGGAAAATTCTATGTTGATGTTTGGATTGTATATTATTATTTATAAGAGATCTAACAGTATTTTCTGTTTTCTCATTTCAGCTCTTACGTTGTTGATTGTTAAATAAACGCATTAAACATCAGTAAAAAAGAGTACGACCATCTGCCTTCTGGGGACGCTACAGCTTGGTTTGGGGAAAACTTTCAACCTCGGACAGTTGCTGCAGTGACATTAGAACAGTGATTCCATGGCTCTAAATCTTTAACAGTACTGCCGCTTGTCATGAGGATAGATTTTGTAACTGCTAGCACTCTGAGGTCTTCGGTTTCACTAAACATGGATTGTTTTGAATTGAAAGTGAACCTTGCCACAATTGCAAGTATGTAAGCATGACTTCGTTGGTCCCAAAAGTCTCAGTTAAATGCTGACTTCTACGTGGAAGGTATTTTGTCGCTATATGCTCAAGAAAGCCCCCTGTGCGGGTTTTAAGCTGAGTGAACAACTAGTGGGTCAGTGGATTGGAGGAAGATCATGAAGTTTGGCTATAAAATCACTTGTGTCAAAGTCAGGAAAATATGATGGGTCTTGGTTATTGGCTGTGAGCAAAACACTTATGTAGGACTGTTTCGCTTTAGAGCACTCCTCAGTAAGTGTTTGGATAGCTGCAAGCTTGAGCTTGACTGTCAATAAAACAGTGTAAAACCCTTGTAATATTCTGCATAACCTAGTTGTATGCCTGCACAAGTTAAATAGGAACGCATCTCAAACCGGCAAATGCTGAATGAGGTCTCAAAGACTGCTTTCCAAAAGAGGAATTGCTAGTGACTTCAATCTAGTGATCGTGGTTTCAGTTTGGATTTTGGGCCATCAAAACAGAAGCTATGGTGAACAAGTCCCAAGCTAAGAAGTTGCCTTTTGAACAGACTTCCAATTACTCCGTAAAGAAAACCTGTTCATGACTGATGTAAAATTGAAGAGATCCCTCTGTATTGGCCGGGAATCGAACCCAGGTCAACTGTGGTGTATTGGATCGAGCACTCGGTGCTTGATTGTGTTGGACTGTCACCACTACTGAGTTCTGTAATACACTGGTCGAGCCTAGTAGTGTGTGATGTCTCCGTCAGTAAAGATCAGACTTGTGCCGCATCCTCGTCTCCGTGTACTTATATATAATAGTGATTAAGTTAGTAACCCACGAATAGTAACACTACAATAGTGTACATAAGAGAAGTCACAACATGGTGTCAGAAGACGGAGTTACGGTATAATTGGAGGGCGGTACTCCAACGAGTTCGCTGGTAGCTGAGGCAGCTAGCTAACACGTGCTAGCCTGCGCACAAATATGGAACAGTTCAAGCCGCCACCACCGCTGATACTTACCGGGAATGTCGCAGAAAACTGGAGAAGATGGGAGCAGCGTTTCCAGCTGTACATGACCGCTTCAGGTGCGTTGGATAAGGAAGAGACGGTTAAAATAGCCATTCTGCTTCACACCATTGGCGAGGAGGCACTAGAAGTGTATAACACACTCACCGTCATCCCAGAAGGAGACGACGAATCGATGGAGGACGTTCTGAAAGCCTTCAAGGACTACTGCAGCCCTCGGAAGAACGTCGTGTTCGAACGCCATCAATTCTGGTCGCACACGATGTCAGCAGGAATATCGGTGGACAGATTCATCACAGAGCTGCGCCAGAAGACCAAAGACTGTGAGTTTGGCAGACATGAAGATGACATGATAAGGGATAAATTAGTGTTCAGCATGAATGATGCCCGTTTGAAAGAAAGACTGTTACGTGATAATGAGCTTACTTTGCGCAGGGCCGTAGAGATATGTAGATCAGCCAAGCTCGCTAAGTCACAAATACAAGCGATGCAGACATCACATGTTGTCCAAGACGCCTCAGTGGAGGCATTGAAGAAAGCAACAGGGCAAACGCCCACGGGCAGCTGGAACAAGAACAAAACGAGCAGCAAGAGGCATGTAGCAACAACTCTCTGCCACAAGTGTGGAAATAAACATGAGCCCCGTCAATGCCCAGCTTATGGTGCAGTGTGCCACAAATGTGGTAAGAACAATCATTTTTCCAAGGTGTGTAAATCAAGCACTGAAAAAAGCGGCAATTACAAGACAAAGACAGTGCATAATCTAGAAAGTGAAATTGATTCCTTATATATAGGCATGATTGGAAAATACAAAAACAAAGCAGCCCACCAAGCTAAAGGCACTGTATGGCGTGAAACAGCCACGGTCAGAGGCGTAGCAATTAACTTCAAGTTGGACACAGGCGCCGATGCAAATGTGCTTCCTATGCACGTATTCCGGCAGCTACCAGGTCCCGTTCAGTTACGGCCCACAAAGACTGTGCTGATTGCTTTTGGTGGTGCACGACTACCCTCAGATGGTGTTGCATCTCTAGATTGCCGCACATCTAAGCATACGGCTATATTGGACTTCCATGTGTCTAGCCGAGCTGACAAGCCAATCCTGGGTGGAGATGCGTGTGAAGAGCTGCAGCTGGTGAGAAGAGTCGAGGCGCTTGCAGTGGCGTCCCCACAACCAGCAAAACCTCCAGCCACCGAAGAGGAGCTGCTGCAGAGGTATGCGGAGGTCTTCACAGGATTAGGCGAATTTCCTGGAGTTCATCACATACACATTAACCCCAGTGTCACGCCTGTGATTCACGCGTGCAGGAACATACCACTCTCCATCATGGACTCACTAAGAGAGACACTCACAGACTTGCAGAACAGGAAAGTCATAATAACTCCTGTCAATGAACCTACAGAATGGGTGAACAGTCTTGTTGCCACAAAGAAAAAAAATGGTGCGCTAAGGGTATGTTTGGATCCTTGCAACCTGAATGAGGCAGTCAAGCGTCAACACTACTCAATTCCTACACCAGAAGACGTGCACAGCAGGCTAACAGGAAAATCCATCTTCTCCATCCTATATGAAAAGGATGGATACTGGCAGATCAAGCTAGATGAGCCGTCGTCTAAGCTATGCACCTTCAACACGCCGTGGGGCCGGTTCCCCTTCCTCAGACTCCCATTCGGGATCAAATCGGCCAGCGAAGTGTTTCAACAAAAGAACTGTGAGACCTTCGGCGATATCCCAGGTGTGTACATTATAGCAGACGACATGATCATCGCAGCGTCATCAGAGCAGGAACACGATGAAATCCTGCAGAAAGTAATGGAGAGAGCCAAGACCGCACATGTGAAATTTAACAGGGACAAGATCCAGTTTAAAGTTGATACTGTAAAGTATATGGGACACGTCATCACGGCAGCAGGACAGAGAGCTGACGACACAAAGATCAAAGCGATTGTCGACATGCCAACCCCGGAAGACAAACAAAGTCTCCAACGTCTGCTGGGAATGACAAAATTCCTAGTGCAATACATACCAAACGAAGCCTCACTCACGGCACCCCTCAGACAGCTGCTCAAGAAGGATGTAGCGTGGCAATGGTGCCCGCACCACAGCTCAGCGCTAAAGGCACTAAAGACCATCCTCACACAAGCCCCTGTGCTGAGATACTACAATCACAAGCAGCCTCTCACTCTACAAGCAGACTCCTCAAAGGATGGACTGGGAGCCTGTCTGATGCAGGACGACCGCCCAGTGTGCTATGCCTCACGAGCGCTCACCGACACAGAAAAGAGGTACGCACAGATAGAGTTGCTCGCTATAGTGTTTGCTGCTAAGAGATTCCACCAGTATGTCTACGGCAGACCAGTAACTGTCCAGTCCAATCATAAGCCTCTGGAGGTCATCATGCGCAAGCCGCTGAGCAAAGCACCTGCGCGGCTGCAAGGTATGCTTTTACAACTGCAGAGGTATGATCTGAGTGTAACATACACACCAGGCAAGCACATGTACATTGCCGACACACTCTCACGCGCTACAGCTAGCAGAGAAGGTGACCATATTGATCAAAACCCTTGTGATGAGAGAGTTGTGTGTGCCTTGGATGCCACAGATGCCTTGAGCGAGGAAACACTCAGCCAATTAAAGAAAGCAACGGCAGCAGATAGCGTGCTGCAAGCTGTGTGTGAGAAACACAAGAAAGGCTGGCCCATGAAAAAGAAAAGTTTGAACAGAAAACTACACGCCTACTGGGCAGTAAAGGACATTATAAGCATGGAAGATGACATTGTCTTGGTCGGAGACAAAATCATCATACCCCAGAGCTTCAGGAGCACGATTTTGGAGAAGCTGTATCTTGCACACCAAGGAGTGCAGCGCACAAAAGCCAGAGCAAGAAAGTCTCTCTACTGGCCTGGCATGGCACGAGATATAGAGGCAATGGTGGAAAGTGCGTGCATGCCAGCAGCTACAGCCCAAACAGCAGGCTGAGCCACTTATGCCGCATCAGGTCCCAGAACTGCCATGGATGAAAGTCGGAGCTGACATCTTCGAGCTACACGGTCAGTCATACCTGTTGTTAGTTGATTACCTAACCAAATATCCTGAAGTGCTCAACATATCTGACAAAACAGCATACACAGTAATCCAGAAGATGAAGTCTGTGTTTGCCAGACACGGGATTCCTAGGGAGATAGTGAGTGACCATGTCCCATTTGCCAGCTATGAGATGAAGTCATTTGCAGCTTCATGGGAGTTCAAACTCACACACTCCAGCCCAGGTTTTCCCTCTTCAAATGGCATGGCTGAGAGAGCCATAAAGACAGTGAAACATGCGCTGAAGAAGGCAATGCAGACCGGCACTGACCCACATCTGGTGCTGCTGTCACTGAGGAACACACCGGTGACAGGACTGGACGTATCACCTGCACAAATGTTGATGGGGAGAGTTCTACGAAGCACACTTCCGTGCTCCAGTGCTGTGCTGACACAATCAGTCCCACAGCACATTCACAGCAAGATCCGGAACCTGCAGTTCCGCCAAAAACAACGTTACGACTAGCGTGCAAAGCCCCTGCCAGTGTTGACCCCAGGAGACACCGTACACATGCAAACACGGCATGGCTGGGAGCCTGCCGTTGTCATCCGACAGCGAGATGAACCACGGTCCTACACTGTGCAGACACCGGCTGGGAGGATGCAAAAAAGGAACAGGCAGCATCTGAGGAAGATACATCCGAGCCTATTCAGAGACACGGACAGTGATGAACATTTTGACTCAGAGGTACAACCCTCACCCTCACAAGCACCTGTGCCAGTCGACTCACCACCACATGACCTGCCACCACACGACCCTCCTCCGGTGACTACAGGCAGTACACCCACATGCTACACAAAGTGCGGCAGAGCAGTTAGGCGCCCTGCCAGATACAATGACTAACCTCAGGGTTCTTTTGTGTGATCATTCAAGTGTTTATGAAAAAAAAAGAAAAAAAAGAAGGTGAAACAAAGAGTACAAGGTGTGTTTAACCTGAAATGTTGCAAGATTGCTGAATGTTCAAAATGTTTACATGCTAACCACCAGAATGTGAAAAGGAAATGGTTTGTGTTGTTTAATGAGAGTCATGTCATTTGAAAAAAAATGCTATATTAATCATTGAAGTATGCAAGTAGGAAAGACTTGTTCAGTGTTAATGCCATAGTGTTAATGGTTCGGTAAAGGGTCTACTGTTGAAGCAACTGATGAGTAGGCCACATCTCAGTTGTAAAAGAGGGATGTGGTGTATTGGATCGAGCACTCGGTGCTCGATTGTGTTGGACTGTCACCACTACTGAGTTCTGTAATACACTGGTCGAGCCTAGTAGTGTGTGATGTCTCCGTCAGCAAAGATCAGACTTGTGCCGCATCCTCGTCTCCGTGTACTTATATATAATAGTGATTAAGTTAGTAACCCACGAATATTAACACTACAATTGTGTACATAAGAGAAGTCACAACATCAACTACTTGGAAGGCAGCTATGCTCACCACTATACCACCAATGCAACACAGCGGAGGCTATTTGGAAATTTGAATACGCCATGAACACTAACATTGCTGCGTGTTGAACTCTCCTCAGTAGGGGTTCCGATCTACTCAAAAGTCAATGTCAGAGCTTCCAATCGACACACGCTATTATTTGGATCCATGGTGTAACGATCAACAGTCTGGACTTTCAATCGAGTGACCGGAGTTGAAGTTTTGGTGGACCTTTGCAGCTTTAAGTCACAGTCACATTGATATTAGAAGACTGATTCCATGGCCCCAAGTCATAACAGGACAGCTGTGTATCACGAGAATCGATTTTGTAACTGCCCGCTGTCTTATTTTGCTGAGGTCTTCAGTTTTGTCTACATAAAGGATGGTTTGAAATTTAAATAACACCTTATAATAATTACAAGTGTTCGTCAGTCCCAAAAGAGTCCACTGAAAGTTGAGCTCTACGTGGGATGCCTTTTGCTGCTGTATGCTCAATAAAGCCCCTTGTGCAAGTTTTTGCAGTGCAAGAGATTAATGGGGCAGTGGACTAAAAGAAGTTCATGAAGTAAGGAGATAAAATCACTTTTATCAAAGTCAAGAAAATGTGATGAGTCTCATTGTTTGGCAGTGAGCAAAATACTTTTTGTACTGTGATGTAAGCCATCAACAATACTTGATGTCAGCTTGGTAAGAGTTATGTGGTGAGAATGTGGCAAAAACCCTGTTTGCTAAGACAAGGTGGCCGAGTGGCTAAGGCGATGCACTGCTAATGCATTGTGTTCTGCACGCGTGGGTTCGAATCCCATCCTTGTCGCTACAGGCTTTCTCTATGGCCTAAGGAAGAACTTTCTATGCGCAATCATTGTAGCAGGCTTTACGGTGGATATTGCAACCCACGTTCTTACCCGATGAGTAAAATTTCATTCAGTCCCTGAATGGAATATTTTCATGACCTCAGTTTTGAGATGTTTTTCTTGTCTACTCAAAAGTTTCTGTCAGAACTTTCACTCGACAGTGGTGTGTCCACAAGGTTCCATGGTGTAATGGTCAGCATTCTGGACTTTGAATCTGCTGATCCGAATTAAAGTCGCGGTGGGGTCTTTGCAACTTTCAATTACAGTAGTAGTGAAGAACTTTAAGCAAGTTCTAAGTACTGTGCTGTTAAAATAGTGTGGAGTCCTTGTGACGTTTTCGTTAACCCTAGGTATGTATCTGCACGTTAAATAGAAAATGGGCTCAGCTGTTATGAGATGTCGCGAAGGTCACTCTCCGCACGAGGAAATTACTGTTCACTTCTATCGTAGTTTCAGTCTTCTTGGGGCTTTCACTAAAAGTTTCAAGGTTACTGCCAGAAATTTCACTCGACAGTAATGCGTCGATACGGTTCCATGGTGTAATGGTCAGTACTCTGGACTTTGAATCCAGTAATCCGAATTCAAGTCTCGGTGGAACCTTTGCAGCTTTAAATTACAGCAATAGTCTCCAAATCTGGGGAACACAATAAAACTAAGAGGTGCTGAGCTTGTCAAAATCCTGTGTAGTCCGTTGGGTGTTCTTGTTTAACCTAGGTACGTATCTGGACATGTTGAATAGGAATGTATCTCATTCATCATATGCGATCGCTTTCCACTGGAGGACATTGCTGGCCGATTCAATCCAGTGATCATATTTTCAGTCTTGTGTTTTTCACATCATACTCACATTAACGGGTATAGCTCGGTTGTGTAGATTGACAAACAAACTCTCAGGGATAAAATATACTAACTTTACATTGGAGTAATAACACAATATGTTGTTTGTCACATGGATACTGGAAACTTTCTTCACCATACCCACGTTAGAAAATGTGTCTAAGACATATTCCCACAAGGCATGGTTTGGGGAAAACTTTCAACTTCGGACAGTTGCTGCAGTGACATTAGAACAGTGATTCCATGGCTCTAAATCTTTAACAGTACTGCCGCTTGTCATGAGGATAGATTTTGTAACTGCTAGCCGTCTGAGGTCTTCGGTTTCACTAAACATGGATTGTTTTGAATTGAAAGTGAACCTTGCCACAATTGCAAGTATGTAAGCATGACTTCGTTGGTCCCAAAAGCCTCAGTTAAATGCTGACTTCTACGTGGAAGGTATTTTGTCGCTATATGCTAAAGAAAGCCCCCCGTGCGAGTTTTACGCTGAGTGAACGACTAGTGAGTCAGTGTATTGGAGGAAGTTCATGAAGTTTGGCTATAAAATCACTTGTGTCAAAGTCAGGAAAATGTGATGGGTCCTGGTTATTGGCTGTGAGCAAAACACGTATATGTAGGACTGTTTCGTTTTAGAGCACTCCTCAGTAAGTGTTCGGATAGCTGCAAGCTTGAGCTTGACTGTCAATAAAACAGTGTAAAACCCTTGTAATATTCTGCATAACCTACACTCACTGGCCATTTTATTAGGTACACCTTGCTAATACCGGGTTGGACCCCCTTTTGCCTACAGAACTGCCTTAATCCTTAGTGGCATAGATTCAACAAGGTACTGGGAACATTCCTCAAAGAGTTTGGTCCATACTGACATGATAGCATCACGCAGTTGCTGCAGATTTGTCGGTTGCACATCCATGATGCGAATCTCCCGGTCCACCACATCCCAAAGGTGCTCTATTGGATTGAGATCTGGTGACTGTGGAGGCCATTTGAGTACAGTGAACTCATTGCCATGTTCAAGAAACCAGTCTGAGATGATTCGAGCTTTATGACATGGCGCGTTATCCTGCTGGAAGTAGCCATCAGAAGATGGGAACACTGTGGTCATAAAGGGATGGACATGGTCAGCAACAATACTCAGGTAGGCTGTGGCGTTGACACGATGCTCAATTGGTACTAAGGGGCCCAAAGTGTGCCAAGAAAATATCCCCCACACCATTACACCACCACCATCAGCCTGAACCGTTGATACAAGGCAGGATGGATCCATGCTTTCATGTTGTTGACGCCAAATTCTGACCCTACCATCCGAATGTCACAGCAGAAATCGAGACTCATCAGACCAGGCAACGTTTTTCCAATCTTCTATTGTCTAATTTTGGTGAGCCTGTGCTAATTGTAGCCTCAGTTTCCTGTTCTTAGCTGACAGGAGTGGCACCCGGTGTGGTCTTCTGCTGCTGTAGCCCATCTGCCTCAAGGTTCGACGTGTTGTGCGTTCAGAGATGCTCTTCTGCATACCTCGGTTGTAATAAGTGGTTATTTGAGTTACTGTTGCCTTTCTATCAGCTCGAACCAGTCTGGCCATTCTCCTCCGACCTCTGGCATCAACAAGGCATTTTCGCCCACAGAACTGCAGCTCACTGGATATTTTCTCTTTTTCGGACCTTTCTCTGTAAACCCTAGATATGGTTGTGCGTGAAATTCCCAGTAGATCAGCAGTTTCTGAAATACTCAGACCAGCCCGTCTGGCACCAACAACCATGCCACGTTCAAAGTCACCTAAATCCCCTTTCTTCCCCATTCTGATGCTCGGTTTGAACTGCAGCAGATCGTCTTGACCATGTCTACATGCCTAAATGCATTGAGTTGCTGCCATGTGATTGGCTGATTAGAAATTTGCGTTAACGAGCAGTTGGACAGGTGTGCCTAATAAAGTGGCCGGTGAGTGTAGTTGTATGCCTGCACAAGATAAATAGGAACGCATCTCAAACCGGCAAATGCTGAATGAGGTCTCAAAGACTGCTTTCCAAAAAAGGAATTGCTAGTGACTTCAATCTAGTGATCGTGGTTTCAGTTTGGATTTTGGGCCATCAAAACAGAAGCTATGGTGAACAAGTCCCAAGCTAAGAAGTTGCCTTTTGAACAGACTTCCAATTACTCCGTAAAGAAAACCTTTTCATGACTGATGTAAAATTGAAGAGATCCCTCTGTATTGGCCGGGAATCGAACCCGGGTCAACTGCTTGGAAAGCAGCTATGCTCACCACTATACAACCAATGCAACACAACTGAAACTCTTCGGAAATTTGCATACGCCATGAACACTAACGTTGCTGCGTGTTGAACTCTCCTCAGTAGGGGTTCCGATCTACTCAGAAGTCAATGTCAGAGCTTCCAATCGACACACGCTATTATTTGGATCCATGGTGTAACGATCAACAGTCCGGACTTTCAATCGAGTGACCTGAGTTGACGTTTTGGTGAACCTTTGCAGCTTTAAGTCACAGTCACATTGATATTAGAACACTGATTCCATGGCCCCAAGTCATAACAGGACAGCTGTGTATCACGATAATCGATTTTGTAACGGCCCGCTGTCTTATTTTGCTGAGGTCTTCAGTTTTGTCCACATAAAGGATGGTTTGAAATTGAAATAACACCTTATAATAATTACAAGTGTTCGTCAGTCCCAAAAGAGTCCATTGAAAGTTGAGCTGTACGTGGGATGCCTTTTGCTGCTGTATGCTCAATAAAGCCCCTTGTGCAAGTTTTTGCAGTGCAAGAGAGATTAATGGGGCAGTGGACTAGAAGAAGTTCATGAAGTAAGGAGATAAAATCACTTTTATCAAAGTCAAGAAAATGTGATGAGTCTCATTGTTTGGCAGTGAGCAAAATACTTTTTGTACTGTGATGTAAGCCATCAACAATACTTGATGTCAGCTTGGTAAGAGTTAGGTGGTGAGAATGTGGCAAAAACCCTGTTTGCTAAGACAAGATGGCGGAGTGGTTAAGGCGATGCACTGTTAATGCATTGTGTTCTGCACGCGTGGGTTCGAATCCCATCCTTGTCGCTACAGGCTTTCTCTATGACCTAAGGAAGAACTTTCTATGCGCAATCATTGTAGCAGGCTTTATGGTGGATATTGCAACCAACGTTCTTACCCGATGAGTCAAATTTCATTCAGTCCCTGAATGGAATATTTTCATGACCTCAGTTTTGAGATGTTTTCTTGTCTACTCAAAAGTTTCTGCCAGAAATTTCACTCGACAGTGGTGTGTCCACATAGTGTAATGGTCAGCATTCTGGGCTTTGAATCCCCTGATCCGAGTTCAAGTCGCGGTGGGGTCTTTGCAGCTTTCAATTACAGTAGTAGTGTAAGTTGTGGAGAACTTTAAGCAAGTTCTAAATACTGTGCTGTTAAAATAGTGTGGAGTCCTTGTGACGTTTTCGTTAACTCTATCTGCACGTTAAATAGAAAATGGGCTCAGCTGTTATGAGATGTCGCGAAGGTCACTCTCCGCACGAGGAAATTACTGTTCACTTCTATCGTAGTTTCAGTCTTCTTGGAGCTTTCACTAAAAGTTTCAAGGTTACTGCCAGAAATTTCACTCGACAGTGACACGTCGATACGCTTCCATGATGTAATGGTCAGCACTCTGGACTTTGAATCCAGTAATCCGAGTTCAAGTCTCGGTGGAACCTTTGCAGCTTTAAATTACGGCAATAGTGTCTAATCCTGGGGAACACAATAAAACTAAGAGGTGCTGAGCTTGTCAAAATGCTGTGTAGTCCTTTGGATGTTCTTGTTTAACCTAGGTACGTATCTGGACATGTTGAATAGAAATGTATCTCATTCATCATATGCGATCGCTTTCCACTAGAGGACATTGCTGGCCGATTCAATCCGGTGATCATATTTTCAGTCTTGTTGTGTTTTTCACATCATACTCACATTAACGGGTATAGCTCGGTTGTGTAGATTGAAAAACAAACTCTCAGGGATAAGATATACTAGCTTTACATTAGAGTAAAAACACAATATGTTGTATGTCACATGGATACTGGAAACTTTCTTCACCATACCCACGTTAGAAAATGTGTCCAAGACATATTCCCACAAGGCTTGGTTTGGGGAAAACTTTCAACTTCGGACAGTTGCTTCAGTGACATGAGAACAGTGATTCCGTGGCTCTCTTTAACAGTACTGCCGCTTGTCACGAGGATAGATTTTGTAACTGCTAGCCGTCTGAGGTCTTCGGTTTCACTAAACATGGATTGTTTTGAATTGAAAGTGAACCTTGCCACAATTGCAAGTATGTAAGCATGACTTCGTTGGTCCCAAAAGTCTCAGTTAAATGCTGACTTCTACGTGGAAGGTATTTTGTCGCTATATGCTAAAGAAAGCCCCCCGTGCGAGTTTTACGCTGAGTGAACGACTAGTGAGTCAGTGTATTGGAGGAAGTTCATGAAGTTTGGCTATAAAATCACTTGTGTCAAAGTCAGGAAAATGTGATGGGTCCTGGTTATTGCTGTGAGCAAAACACGTATGTAGGACTGTTTTGTTTTAGAGCACTCCTCAGTAAGTGTTTGGATAGCTGCAAGCTTGAGCTTGACTGTCAATAAAACAGTGTAAAACCCTTGTAATATTCTAAATAACATAGTTGTATGACTGCACAAGTCAAATAGGAACGCATCTCAAACCGACAAATGCTGAATTAGGTCTCAAATATGTCTTGTACACATTTTCTAACGTGGGTATGGTGAAGAAAGTTTCCAGTATCCATTTGACAAACAACATATTGTGTTTTTACTCCAATGTAAAGTTAGTATATATTATCCCTGAGAGTTTGTTTGTCAATCTACACAACCGAGCTATACCCGTTAATGTGAGTATGATGTGAAAAACACAACAAGACTGAAAATATGATCACTGGATTGAATCGACCAGCAATGTCCTCTAGTGGAAAGCGATCGCATATGATGAATGAGATACATTTCTATTCAACATGTCCAGATACGTACCTAGGTTAAACAAGAACATCCAACGGGCTACACAGCATTTTGACAAGCTCAGTACCTCTTAGTTGTTTTGTGTTCCCCAGAATTGCAGGCTATTGCTGTAATTTAAATCTGCAAAGGTTCCACCGAGACTTGAACTCGGTTTACTGGACTCAAAGTCCAGAGTTCTGACCATTACAGCATATGGACGCTTCACTGTCGACTGAAATTTCTGGCAGTAACTTTGAAACTTTTACTGAAAGCTCCAAGAAGACTGAAACTACGATAGAAGTGAAAAGTAATTTCCTCGTGCGGAAAGTGACCTTCGCGACATCTCGTAACAGCTGAGCCCATTTTCTATTTAACGTGCAGATACATACCTAGGGTTAACGAAAACGTCACAAGGACTCCACACTATTTAACGAGCGCAGTATTTGGAACTTGCTTAAAGCTCTCCATAACAGAGACGAATACTGTAATTGAAAGCTGCAAAGATCCCACCGAGACTTGAACTCAGATCAACAGATTCAAAGTCCAGAATGCTGACCATTACACCATGGAACCATGTAGACACACCACTGTCGAGTGAAAGTTCTGGCAGAAACTTTTGAGTAGACAAGAAAACATCTCAAAACTGAGGTCATGAAAATATTCCATTCAGGGACTGAATGAAATTTGACTCATCGGGTAAGAACGTGGGTTGTAATATCCACCATAAAGCCTGCTACAATGATTGCGCATAGAAAGTTCTCCCTTAGATCATAGAGAAAGCCTGTAGCGACAAGGATGTGATTCGAACCCACGCGTGCAGAACACAATGCATTAGCAGTGCATCGCCTTAACCACTGGACCACCTTGTCTTAGCAAACAGGCTTTTGCCACATTCTCACCACCTAACTCTTACCAAGCTGACATCAAGTATTGTTGGTGGCTTTCATCATAGTACAAAAAGTATTTTGCTCACTGCCAAACAATGAGACTCATCACATTTTCTTGACTTTGATAAAAGTGATTTTATCTCCTTACTTCATGAACTTCTTCTAGTCCACTGCCCCATTAATCTCTCTTGCACTGCAAAAACTTGCACAAGGGGCTTTATTGAGCATACAGCAGCAAAAGGCATCCCACGTACAGCTCAACTTTCAATGGACTCTTTTGGGACTGATGAACACTTGTAATTATTATAAGGTGTTATTTCAATTTCAAACCATCCTTTATGTGGACAAAACTGAAGACCTCAGCAAAATAAGACAGCGGGCAGTTACAAAATCGATTCTCGTGATACACAGCTGTCCTGTTATGACTTGGGGCCATGGAATCAGTGTTCTAATATCAATGTGACTGTGACTTAAAGCTGCAAAGGTCCACCAAAACTTCAACTCAGGTCACTCGATTCAAAGTCCAGACTGTTGATCGTTACACCATGGATCCAAATAATAGCGTGTGTCGATTGGAACTCTGATATGGACTTCTGAGTAGATCGGAACCCCTACTGAGGAGAATTCAACACGCAGCAACGTTAGTGTTCATGGCGTGTGCAAATTTCCAAAGAGCCTTCCTTGTGTTGCATTGGTGGTATAGTGGTGAGCATAGCTGCCTTCCAAGCAGTTGACCCGGGTTCGATTCCCAGCCAATGCAGAGGGATCTCTTCAATTTTACATCAGTCATGTTGTGGCAAAGTTCACTTTCAATTCAAAACAATCCATGTTTAGTGAAACCGAAGACCTCAGAGTGCTAGCAGTTACAAAATCTATCCTCGTGACAAGCGGCAGTACTGTTAAAGAGTTAGATCCATGGAACCACTTTTCTAATGTCACTGCAGCAACTGTCCGAAGTTGAAAGTTTTCCCCAAACCAAGCCTTGTGGGAATATGTCTTGGACATATTTTCTAATGTGGGTATGGTGAAGAAAGTTTCCAGTATCCATGTGACAAACAACATATTGTGTTTTTACTCCAATCTTATCCCTGGGAGTTTGTTTGTCAATCTACACAACCGAGCTATACCCGTTAATGTGAGTATGATGTGAAAAACACAACAAGACTGAAAATATGATCACTGTGTAGCACACTTGATAAGAATGACACTTACAAGGGCTGGTGTTTTTGTTGTTTTACTCCATCTGTCAAATAGACATTACAGAGGACACGTTTTCAGAGCATGGCTCACTATACGAACGGCAACACTCATCTCCAATTTATACACAATAAGAGCACCAAATATATTCTTCCATAAATTCACATTAGTCTAGCCTACCGCTAGCAAAGCTAAACAGTATATAACGTTACGGAACATGGGGGGATCAAAATAGCAACACACATAGGCCTACCTTCATATTTACACCGTGTGGAGACACTAAAAATAGTAAAGGGAGACTAATCACACATACAGACAATGTCAAAGCCAAGCTACAGAACCATAGGTTCAGACCGCGGGAGCTATGGCTATGCTAACGTTAGCAACTCGCTAGCAATCTAGCTAACGTTAGCCAGTGATATGACGTTATCAAAATAAATATGAAAGTCCCTTTCATGGGTATTTCTAATAGGCATCCATATCCCACCTACACATCATATTTAATCACCATCCTAATTCCATATGTCTAACTAGTCTGCTTACCTGTCAAATAGACATTACAGAGGACACGTTTTCAGAGCATGGCTCACTATACGAACGGCAACACTCATCTGACGACTCTACCCGAATGTCCCAGAGTGCACCGCGGGAGCCAGCACTACGTCACACAGGCTAGAAGCAATTAACCTGCAGTGCCCTCCTGTGGCGAGAACCGGCTATCACAACAACACAGCAGACAATTCCCTCTTTACTAGTAGTGAGTGGTCAATGAAGGTAAGTATATAAAATAAAAAATAGATGGGGGGCTACTAAATCCCAAGTACCCCACACTCTCCCCTCAAAAAGATAATGGCGTCCCGACATAACAAATCTACCAGTCCACATTGCATAACTTTTCATTGAAAAGATAGGTTATTACTAAGCAGGAGTCAATCTGGATACTGTACTGTAATCAGTCATAACATATAACACACATCTCCTATTAATGGTATATGTTTGCAGTAAATAATGTGCACTTGAATCCACTGCTTCGTCCGTCTTGAGGCCGGGGAGCTATAGTATCTGACTAAAAGCAAATAACTTTGTAATAGTAATATCCCTGGTGGTAACAGGTGTGTTCTAAAACACCAATGCTACAGTAACTCTATGTCTGGTGATCACAGGACAACTAAAATCACATAGCTATAACAATTGTAACATGTCAAAAGTTTTTTGGGTTTTTTTTTTGGTTTTTTTTTAATTTTTAAAAAAAATTATTTATTTATACTGACTTGTCTGATTTGCTTATCTACCAGACACACTAGGCTGCCCTAGTCTGTGATAAGTAAACACTGGTGTAGGTTTTCTATTTCTCAAAGGATATGCTTTTTCTCTGGCAGGCTGCACAGCTTCCCCTGGAGGAGGCTGCAAGGCATCTTCTGGTGGAGGCTGCAAGGCATCTTCCGGGCTCTTGTCGTCATCGGGCTCATCCTCTTCTTCAGCTCCAGATGTCTCGCCCTTCTCTGACACTGTCCCGTTGTCCTCTATTGTTGCAGGCTGCTCCGCAAAATCCTCTTCATCTTGACCGTCTCTTTCCTCCGGATAGAACTCCAAGGCGTCTGGGCTCAGCTGACTCTGGATCCGCTCACTGGCTCTGACTGTTGGTCGTCCCACGATGCATCTCCAGTTATCCTCATCATCTGAGTCACTGTCCTGTTCCTGGTTCCACTGCATTTGTCTGTCTGTCTTCTTTCTCTCCCGTCTAGGTTTCACAGGTAAGTCCTCTTCTCTTGGTTCCACCGGCAGGAAGTCGCATGGCAGAAGAAGGTTCCTATGCATGATTCTGGTTCGTCCTTTTCCATTCTCCGGCTTCAGCTCATACACAGGGCTGTCAGCGTGCTTCCTCTGTGTTACTACATGCACCTGGTCCTCCCAGAATGGTCTTAATTTCCCCGGTCCTCCTTTCTCGTTCAGGTTGCGGATGAGAACTCTGCATCCGGGATACAGCTCTGTCCCATGGGCCTTTTTGTCGTATAGTGTTTTGTTTCTGGCCCCCTCCTTCCGTGCTGTCTCTGATGCTAGGCGATAGGCGTCATTCATGCGGGCCTTCCACTTCTCTGCATATTCTTGATGGGATAGTGCCTGGTCCTTTGCTCTAAGGCCAAACATCAGGTCAATGGGAAGTCTTGGATTTCTGCCGAACAACAGATAGTAAGGTGCAAATCCGGTCGCTTCATTTCGGGTGCAGTTGTATGCATGTATCACCTTTGGGAGTGACGCTTTCCAATCCGTTTTCGCAACCGCTGGCAGGTTTCTCAGCATCGCCAGAACCGTTCTGTTGAAACGCTCGACCTGACCATTTCCTTGCGGGTGATACGGTGTTGTGTGAGAACCCCTGACTCCACTGTACTCCTGCAGCTTGGCGAAGAGCTTATTGTCAAACTCCTTCCCTTGGTCATGGTGCAGCGTTGCCGGGAAACCAAATCTCAGCACAAAGTCCCCGAATACCTTCTCTGCGGCGGTCTTGGCAGCTTTGTTTCTGCATGCATAGGCTTGAACAAAACGGGTAAAGTGGTCCATAACCACCAGTATATACTCGTACCCTCCCTTACACTTCTCTAAGTGTAAGAAGTCAATGGAGACCATCTCAAATGGGTGTGTGGTCACGATGTTGGTGAGAGGGGCTCTGGTTGGTTTGTTGGGGCGCTTGGTCTTCAGGCAGCTACACACCTGTGTGATGTAATGTTCCACATCTTTCTGCATGTGAGGCCAATAGAAACGGTCCCTCAACAGGTGCAACACCCTTTCCACGCCTAGATGGCCCAGGTCTCTGTGCAGTTCTTTATACACCAGCTCATGGAACTTTTTCGGCAGGACTAGCTGAGTTCGGGTAGCTGTTTTCCGGCGCAGGATGCCATCATCATCAAGGCACAGCCGATGCTTCTCTCTCATGAGTGTCGCAACACCCCTGCTCGCACACTGTGTTTTTCCCCGAGGCCACTGATTGGAGGTTATGTACTTCAGCACCTCACCAATGACAGCATCCTCCCTCTGGGCGTCTCTCACCATCTGACTGGGTATCTCTGCCACAGGTGATGTATGTTCCCTCTCAAACTCGGCTAGTGCTGTGGCTATGGTCACATCCAAGGCTCAGCTCTCTCCAGCTGTACTGACAGCGCGTGGGTCACACTGTTCATGACCTCGGGGTGTACTTCTTGTGAACAGGTCTGCATGTACTGCTCCATCGGCATGCGTGAGAGGCCATCTGCGTCCCCATTGGCTCGTCCAGGCCGGTACTTGATAGAGAACTGGAAATCGGCTAACTCTGCTACCCACCTGTGGGTGGTCGCATTCAGTTTGGCTGTCGTGAGCACATAGGTGAGGGGATTATTGTCTGTGTAGACAGTGAATGATGGAGCGTGGTAGAGGTAATCTCTAAATCTCTCACATATGGCCCATTTCATCGCGAGGAACTCCAACTTCCCTGAGTGGAGATGGTAGTTCTTCTCAGGAGTTGTCAGTGTCCTAGACCCGTACGCGATGACTGCCAGCCCACCCTGTGACTGTCTTTGATACAATACTGCCCCGAGGCCCTCTCGTGACGCGTCGCAGTGAAGGATAAAGGGCTGTTCAAAGTCTGGGTAGCCCAACACTGGTGGCTGGATGAGG
Organism: Lampris incognitus; assembly: GCF_029633865.1. NCBI lineage: Eukaryota > Metazoa > Chordata > Actinopteri > Lampriformes > Lampridae > Lampris > Lampris incognitus. Next base: position 39,602,841 of record NC_079212.1, read on the forward strand.
AATTCAATCAACTGACAGAGGACCTGTTGGTGTTCAGCTGTCCACTTAACTGGGTGAGAGGAGGGCAGATGGTCTCGGGAGCCCTTCCTCCCCTTGTCCTTTCTCTTTTGTTTGAGCTTCCCCGCTGCTGTCTTCTCTGGGGTGAGGAGGTCATAGAGAGGCCTTGCGATTCGGGAGAAGTTAGGTATGTAGGGCCGGTAATACGAGATGAATCCCAGCATCTTCCTGAGCTCTCCGATGGTCGTAGGTTCTCTCTCCTTCAGTGCCTGGACCGGGGCCACATCAGCGGGGTCCATTGTGTATCCATCCTTAGTCACAAGCCTTCCCAGGAACCTTACTTGGTTTTTGAAGAGTTCACATTTTCTTGCCGTCAGCTTGATTCCATGGCTTCTGTAGCCATGCAGTACTCTTCTCAGGTGCTGGAGGTGTTCGTCGAATGTGGTTGAGTGGACCAGGTTGTCATCTAAATACGGCTGACAAATGTCGTCCCTCAGCCCAATCAAACATTCCTCCATGGACCTCTGGAACTCTGCTGGTGCTGAGGACAGTCCGAAGGGAATTCTCACCCATTCATATAATCCCCACGGGGTGATGAATGCAGTCAGTGGGCGGCTGGACTCCTCAAGAAACCCCTGGTGATATGCCTTCCCCTGATCCAAGACAGAAAACCAGGCACTCCCCTTCAGGCTGTCGAGCATATCCTGGATGCGTGGTATTGGATGGCGGTCTGGGATGGACCTCTTGTTCAACTCACGGTAGTCACAGCAGAGGCGGAGGCTCCCATCCTTTTTCCGCACACACACGATTGGGCTTGAGTAGGGTGATTTTGACTTAGTTATCCAGCCTCTGTTCAGTAAATCCTCGAGATATTCCTTCACTTCTTTATGAAGAGGCTTTGGGACTGATGTGTATGTCCGCTTCACCGGTGTGGTGTCACTCAGGCGGATCTTGAGCTGGAGTGATGGAATAGTCCCCACATCATGGTCATCGCGTGCGAACACACTACTCTCCTCCCGCAGTAGCTCTCTCACCTGCAGTTGTTGTTCAGGTGTCAGGTGGTTCAGAGGGACAGGCGGGTCCCATAGATCTTCCTCCTGGTGTTCCGTCTTGACATCACCTGGCCCTTTCAGCTTTGTTGTGTCTCTAATCACAGGTCTTCGTTCTGTACCTGTTGTGGAGGTCCCTGGGATGACTGGGTTCACTGTACTAGTCCCATCCACATCCAACGGCTTCACGGCGGCAGGGTAGATGGCTCTAGTTCTTTGGGTCTGCCCCAGGGGAGTCCGTGGCGGCACTGTGATGTCATGAGCTGTGACGTTAGTCACTGGGACAGCGATGCGTGACCAGGTTCCCTTCTGTAAACATACAATGTTTTCATCCACCTTCAGGCCCTCTGGCCACTTTGGGTTCACATTAGGCTCAAAGAGGACGTTCTGGTCTGCTTGGAGGGGCCCTGCTCTAACACCACACTTAACAGTCTTTGTCTGGCCCGCCGGAATAGTCATGCTTTCTCGGCCCACTTTAACCATCCCCTCACCTTCCATATCATCTCGGCTCTTTATCAGCTTCACGAGGACTTCAGCCTTCTTGTAGTCAACCGCGAACGCAATGCTTAGTGCCTTTGTGATTACACTTGATGGCTGTCCAGCTCCAGACTCTAACAGGTGTTCAATTATATTGTAACCGATGATCGGTTCTTCTGCGGTGCCCTGGTGTGTGGTTACTAGTATTGGCACAGTGAGTTCCATTGGTGGGGTCTGAGTGGTGCTATTCGGTGCTAACTGGACAGTCACTTCCACCCATCCAGAGAAAGGAATGGTTGTCTGGTTTGCTGCTTTACCAGTCAGGGTGCCAGGGCCAAGGATCTCTTCTGTGCTTCTCACCTTGGTGTGTGGGAGATGTTTTCTCCTCCATTCTTCACTGATTAGGCAGACCTGCGACCCGGTATCCCACAATGCCTGTGTGGCTACACCATCAATGTAACAGTTTACCATGTATTTCTTTCCAATTAGGTTCAGCAGCTGTGACTGGCGTTTTGAGGAGATATGACTCACTGTGGGTGCTTGCTGTTCCCGCCCTGCCTCGTCTCGCTGTCGGGCAGACACTCTGGCTTCTAGTAGCTGAATACTGTCGTCGATGAGCTTGCTGGTGACAGTACAGCTAGATGTGTCTACCTGCTCCGATTTTTCAGGCCTCTGAGCTCTACACCCTCTTGAAAGATGGCCACTCTGTCCGCATTTGAAACAGTGGTTGCACTGGTCGCCCCTTTCACTGTCTTGACAGGCTTTGCATCCGCGCTTCCTCACAGGCTGCTGCTGACGAGAAGGTCTTTGGCCAGAGGAGTGGTTCATGGCTTTTCTCATCTGTTCCATTTCTCCTTTCAGCTGTTGGATTATCTCGTAGAACGCAGACTCCTTTTGGTTCCCTGCCTGTGTCTTAAGGGCTTTCACACTCGCGGATGTTGATGGCGACGACTCCTGACCCCCGACCACTGCAGCTTCCGCTCCTAGATACTGATGTGCCTCAGCTCGCACTTCCTGCACTCTGGTTTCCTTACTGTGGGAGCTCTTCTTGAATTTCCGCTGTCTCTCTGACTCGAAACTTGCGGCCTCTATCATCTTAACAATGAGAACATCATCAGTAGTTGCTTGATCATCGAGATAGCTCTTGAGCTGATATTTTACCTGGTCACTCACTAGCCCAGTTCCCACAGCTCTTAGGAACTTCTTCTGTATCAGTTCAGGACTGTATTGTTCATCAGAGCCAGGCTCTCTCGCTGCTGCTAAGAGTCTCTCTTTACATGCTATGGCTCGGAACAGGAAGTTCTGTGGTGACTCCTGACTGTCCTGTGTGATGTTGATTAGTCCGTGATATAGGTCCACAGAGCTATCCTCTTTGAAATGGCCTTTCAGAATGGTCCTCAGCTGAGGGAGGGTGAGTTCGGTTTTGATCTCTAACAAGTCACGGAGAGTCAGCCCAGGGCTGATGGCTCGGATTACAGCCTCTATTATCTCCAACTCGCTGTGGCCTTTTCTCACCCCAATATCAATCTGATGCGTAAGATTTATATAAGACAACTTGTCTATCTGCCCCCGTTCTCCTATTTGGCCATTTATCTTAAAGTCTCTGCGTATGGTCACTTCAGGGGGTTGGATTACTGACGGGATTGGGTTTGAAGGTTGACTAGGTCTACTGGGTTCTTTAAGACTTAGTTTCTCACTGAGGCGTGATATCTCTTCCTCAAGCGCTTTTGTGGATGCAGTAAAGCTGGACTGTAAGGCCTGATATTGTTCATGTAAGCTGGCCAATTCAGCAGCATCCTTGTTAGTACTGTCTGCACCTGCACCAGTATGTGACTCCGCCCCTCTCTGCTTCATTTCACTAGAGAGGTCCACTAGTCTGGACAGAAACTGACGTGCTACCTCTTCATCCTCCTTCTCAATTGCTTCATCCACAGTCTCACTAATAAGTCTGATCAGCGCATGCCTCTTTGTCTGGTTTTCAGTGGGGACTTTAGCAATAACACACACCTCTTTTAACTGGTCCAGCCCTAACTGCAGGAGGGTCTCACTCAGCCTGTCTTGCAGTTGCTCAAGCTCCAGTTCCATTGTTGGTCACGTGTTCTCACTCCGCTCCCCACTTCTCCACCTGACAATGGTGGCAATGGCGCTGATCCCGGGTTTCGGCACCAATATTTGTAGCACACTTGATAAGAATGACACTTACAAGGGCTGGTGTTTTTGTTGTTTTACTCCATCTGTCAAATAGACATTACAGAGGACACGTTTTCAGAGCATGGCTCACTATACGAACGGCAACACTCATCTCCAATTTATACACAATAAGAGCACCAAATATATTCTTCCATAGATTCACATTAGTCTAGCCTACCGCTAGCAAAGCTAAACAGTATATAACGTTACGGAACATGGGGGGATCAAAATAGCAACACACATAGGCCTACCTTCATATTTACACCGTGTGGAGACACTAAAAATAGTAAAGGGAGACTAATCACACATACAGACAATGTCAAAGCCAAGCTACAGAACAATGGGTTCAGACCGCGGGAGCTATGGCTATGCTAACGTTAGCAACTCGCTAGCAATCTAGCTAACGTTAGCCAGTGATATGACGTTATCAAAATAAATATGAAAGTCCCTTCGTGGGTATTTCTAATAGGCATCCATATCCCACCTACACATCATATTTAATCACCATCCTAATTCCATATGTCTAACTAGTCTGCTTACCTGTCAAATAGACATTACAGAGGACACGTTTTCAGAGCATGGCTCACTATACGAACGGCAACACTCATCTGACGACTCTACCCGAATGTCCCAGAGTGCACCGCGAGAGCCAGCACTACGTCACACAGGCTAGAAGCAATTAACCTGCAGTGCCCTCCTGTGGCGAGAACCGGCTATCACAACAACACAGCAGACAATTCCCTCTTTACTAGTAGTGAGTGGTCAATGAAGGTAAGTATATAAAATAAAAAATAGATGGGGGGCTACTAAATCCCAAGTACCCCACAACTGGATTGAATCAACCAGCAATGTCCTCTAGTGGAAAGCGATCGCATATGATGAATGACATACATTTCTATTCAACATGTCCAGATACGTACCTAGGTTAAACAAGAACATCCGATGGACTACACAGCATTTTGACAAGCTCAACACCTCCTAGTTGTTTTGTGTTCCCCAGAATTGCAGGCTATTGCTGTAAATTAAAGCTGCAAAGGTTCCACCGAGATTTGAACTCGGATTACTGGATTCAAAGTCCAGAGTGCTGACCATTACACCATGGAACCGTATCAACGCTTCACTGTCGGGTGAAATTTCTGGCAGTAACTTTGAAACTTTTACTGAAAGCTCCAAGAAGACTGAAACTACGATAGAAGTGAAAAGTAATTTCCTCGTGCGGAAAGTGACCTTCGCGACATCTCATAACAGCTGAGCCCATTTTCTATTTAACGTGCAGATACATACCTAGGGTTAACGAAAACGTCACAAGGACTCCACACTATTTAACGAGCGCAGTATTTGGAACTTGCTTAAAGCTCTCCATAACAGAAACTAATACTGTAATTGAAAGCTGCAAAGATCCCACCGAGACTTGAACTTTGATCAACGGATTCAAAGTCCAGAATGCTGACCATTACACCATGGAACCATGTAGACACACCACTGTCGAGTGAAAGTTCTGGCAGAAACTTTTGAGTAGACAAGAAAACATCTCAAAACTGAGGTCATGAAAATATTCCATTCAGGGACTGAATGAAATTTGACTCATCGGGTAAGAACGTGGGTTGCAATATCCACCATAAATCCTGCTACAATGAATGCGCATAGAAAGTTCTTCCTTAGGTCATAGAGAAAGCCTGTAGCGACAAGGATGGGATTCGAACCCACGCGTGCAGAACACACGTGCATCGCCTTAACCACTCGGCCATCTTGTCTTAGCAATCACGGTTTTTGCCACATTCTCACCACCTAACTCTTACCAAGCTGACATCAAGTATTGTTGATGGCCTACATCACAGTACAAAAAGTATTTTGCTCACTGCCAAACAATGAGACTCATCACATTTTCTTGACTTTGATAAAAGTGATTTTATCTTCTTACTTCAAGAACTTCTTCTAGTCCACTGCCCCATTAATCTCTCTTGCACTGCAAAAACTTTCACAAGGGGCTTTATTGAGCATACAGCAGCAAAAGGCATCCCACGTAGAGCTCAACTTTCAATGGACTCTTTTGGGACTGACGAACACTTGTAATTATTATAAGGTGTTATTTCAATTTCAAACCATCCTTTATGTGGACAAAACTGAAGACCTCAGCAAAATAAGACAGCGGGCAGTTACAAAATCGATTCTCGTGATACACAGCTGTCCTGTTATGACTTGGGGCCATGGAATCAGTGTTCTAATATCAATGTGACTGTGACTTAAAGCTGCAAAGGTCAACCAAAACTTCAACTCAGGTCACTCGATTCAAAGTCCAGACTGTTGCTCGTTACACCATGGATCCAAATAATAGCGTGTGTCGATTGGAAGCTCTGACATGGACTTATGAGTAGATCGGAACCCCTACTGAGGAGAGTTCAACACGCAGCAACGTTAGTGTTCATGGCGTGTGCAAATTTCCAAAGAGTCTCCCTTGTGTTGCATTGGTGGTATAGTGGTGAGCATAGCTGCCTTCCAAGCAGTTGACCCGGGTTCGATTCCCGGCCAATGCAGAGGGATCTCTCCCATTTTACATCAGTCATGTTGTGGCAAAGTTCACTTTCAATTCAAAACAATCCATGTTTAGTGAAACCGAAGACCTCAGAGTGCTAGCAGTTACAAAATCTATCCTCGTGACAAGCGGCAGTACTGTTAAAGAGTTAGATCCATGGAACCACTGTTCTAATGTCACTGCAGCAACTGTCCGAAGTTGAAAGTTTTCCCCAAACCAAGCCTTGTGGGAATATGTCTTGGACATATTTTCTAACGTGGGTATGGTGAAGAAAGTTTCCAGTATCCATGTGACAAACAACATATTGGGTTTTTAGTCCAATCTTATCCCTGGGAGTTTGTTTGTCAATCTACACAACCGAGCTATACCCGTTAATGTGAGTATGATGTGAAAAACACAACAAGACTGAAAATATGATCACTGGATTGAATCGACCAGCAAAGTCCTCTAGTGGAAAGCGATCGCATACGATGAATGACATACATTTCTATTCAACATGTCCAGATACGTACCTAGGTTAAACAAGAACGGACTACACAGCATTTTGACAAGCTCAGTACCTCTTAGTTGTTTTGTGTTCCCCAGAATTGCAGGCTATTGCTGTAAATTAAAGCTGCAAAGGTTCCACCGAGAATTGACCTCGGATTACTGGATTCAAAGTCCAGAGTGCTGTACATTACACCATGGAACCGTATCGACGCTTCACTGTCGAGTGAAATTTCTGGCAGTAACTTTGAAACTTTTACTGAAAGCTCCAAGAAGACTGAAACTACGATAGAAGTGAAAAGTAATTTCCTCGTGCGGAAAGTGACCTTCGCGACATCTCATAACAGCTGAGCCCATTTTCTATTTAACGTGCAGATACATACCTAGGGTTAACGAAAACGTCACAAGGACTCCACACTATTTAACGAGCGCAGTATTTGGAATTGCTTAAAGCTCTCCATAACAGAAACTAATACTGTAATTGAAAGCTGCAAAGATCCCACCGACACTTGAACTTTGATCAACGGATTCAAAGTCCAGAATGCTGACCATTACACCATGGAACCATGTAGACACATCACTGTCGAGTGAAAGTTCTGGCAGAAACTTTTGAGTAGACAAGAAAACATCTCAAAACTGAGGTCATGAAAATATTCCATTCAGGGACTGAATGAAATTTGACTCATCGGGTAAGAACGTGGGTTGCAATATCCACCATAAATCCTGCTACAATGATTGCGCATAGAAAGTTCTTCCTTAGGTCATAGAGAAAGCCTGTAGCGACAAGGATGGGATTCGATCCCACGCGTGCAGAACACAACGCATTAGCAGTGCATCGCCTTAACCACTCCGCCACCTTGTCTTAGCAATCACGGTTTTTGCCACATTCTCACCACCTAACTCTTACCAAGCTGACATCAAGTATTGTTGATGGCTTACATCACAGTACAAAAAGTATTTTGCTCACTGCCAAACAATGAGACTCATCACATTTTCTTGACTTTGATAAAAGTGATTTTATCTTCTTACTTCATGAACTTCTTCTAGTCCACTGCCCCATTAATCTCTCTTGCACTGCAAAAACTTTCACAAGGGGCTTTATTGAGCATACAGCAGCAAAAGGCATCCCACGTAGAGCTCAACTTTCAATGGACTCTTTTGGGACTGACGAACACTTGTAATTATTATAAGGTGTTATTTCAATTTCAAACCATCCTTTATGTGGACAAAACTGAAGACCTCAGCAAAATAAGACAGCGGGCAGTTACAAAATCGATTCTCGTGATACACAGCTGTCCTGTTATGACTTGGGGCCATGGAATCAGTGTTCTAATATCAATGTGACTGTGACTTAAAGCTGCAAAGGTCCACCAAAACTTCAACTCAGGTCACTCGATTCAAAGTCCAGACTGTTGCTCGTTACACCATGGATCCAAATAATAGCGTGTGTCGATTGGAAGCTCTGACATGGACTTATGAGTAGATCGGAACCCCTACTGAGGAGAGTTCAACACGCAGCAACGTTAGTGTTCAGGGCGTGTGCAAATTTCCAAAGAGTCTCCCTTGTGTTGCATTGGTGGTATAGTGGTGAGCATAGCTGCCTTCCAAGCAGTTGACCCGGGTTCGATTCCCGGCCAATGCAGAGGGATCGCTTCCATTTTACATCAGTCATGTTGTGGCAAAGTTCACTTTCAATTCAAAACAATCCATGTTTAGTGAAACCGAAGACCTCAGAGTGCTAGCAGTTACAAAATCTATCCTCGTGACAAGCGGCAGTACTGTTAAAGAGTTAGATCCATGGAACCACTGTTCTAATGTCACTGCAGCAACTGTCCGAAGTTGAAAGTTTTCCCCAAACCAAGCCTTGTGGGAATATGTCTTGGACATATTTTCTAACGTGGGTATGGTGAAGAAAGTTTCCAGTATCCATGTGACAAACAACATATTGGGTTTTTAGTCCAATCTTATCCCTGGGAGTTTGTTTGTCAATCTACACAACCGAGCTATACCCGTTAATGTGAGTATGATGTGAAAAACACAACAAGACTGAAAATATGATCACTGGATTGAATCGACCAGCAAAGTCCTCTAGTGGAAAGCGATCGCATACGATGAATGACATACATTTCTATTCAACATGTCCAGATACGTACCTAGGTTAAACAAGAACGGACTACACAGCATTTTGACAAGCTCAGTACCTCTTAGTTGTTTTGTGTTCCCCAGAATTGCAGGCTATTGCTGTAAATTAAAGCTGCAAAGGTTCCACCGAGACTTGACCTCGGATTACTGGATTCAAAGTCCAGAGTGCTGTACATTACACCATGGAACCGTATCGACGCTTCACTGTCGAGTGAAATTTCTGGCAGTAACTTTGAAACTTTTACTGAAAGCTCCAAGAAGACTGAAACTACGATAGAAGTGAAAAGTAATTTCCTCGTGCGGAAAGTGACCTTCGCGACATGTCATAACAGCTGAGCCCATTTTCTATTTAACGTGCAGATACATACCTAGGGTTAACGAAAACGTCACAAGGACTCCACACTATTTAACGAGCGCAGTATTTGGAATTGCTTAAAGCTCTCCATAACAGAAACTAATACTGTAATTGAAAGCTGCAAAGATCCCACCGACACTTGAACTTTGATCAACGGATTCAAAGTCCAGAATGCTGACCATTACACCATGGAACCATGTAGACACATCACTGTCGAGTGAAAGTTCTGGCAAAAACTTTTGAGTAGACAAGAAAACATCTCAAAACTGAGGTCATGAAAATATTCCATTCAGGGACTGAATGAAATTTGACTCATCGGGTAAGAACGTGGGTTGCAATATCCACCATAAATCCTGCTACAATGATTGCGCATAGAAAGTTCTTCCTTAGGTCATAGAGAAAGCCTGTAGCGACAAGGATGGGATTCGATCCCACGCGTGCAGAACACAACGCATTAGCAGTGCATCGCCTTAACCACTCCGCCATCTTGTCTTAGCAATCACGGTTTTTGCCACATTCTCACCACCTAACTCTTACCAAGCTGACATCAAGTATTGTTGATGGCTTACATCACAGTACAAAAAGTATTTTGCTCACTGCCAAACAATGAGACTCATCACATTTTCTTGACTTTGATAAAAGTGATTTTATCTTCTTACTTCATGAACTTCTTCTAGTCCACTGCCCCATTAATCTCTCTTGCACTGCAAAAACTTTCACAAGGGGCTTTATTGAGCATACAGCAGCAAAAGGCATCCCACGTAGAGCTCAACTTTCAATGGACTCATTTGGGACTGACGAACACTTGTAATTATTATAAGGTGTTATTTCAATTTCAAACCATCCTTTATGTGGACAAAACTGAAGACCTCAGCAAAATAAGACAGCGGGCAGTTACAAAATCGATTCTCGTGATACACAGCTGTCCTGTTATGACTTGGGGCCATGGAATCAGTGTTCTAATATCAATGTGACTGTGACTTAAAGCTGCAAAGGTCCACCAAAACTTCAACTCAGGTCACTCGATTCAAAGTCCAGACTGTTGCTCGTTACACCATGGATCCAAATAATAGCGTGTGTCGATTGGAAGCTCTGACATGGACTTATGAGTAGATCGGAACCCCTACTGAGGAGAGTTCAACACGCAGCAACGTTAGTGTTCAGGGCGTGTGCAAATTTCCAAAGAGTCTCTCTTGTGTTGCATTGGTGGTATAGTGGTGAGCATAGCTGCCTTCCAAGCAGTTGACCCGGGTTCGATTCCCGGCCAATGCAGAGGGATCTCTCCCATTTTACATCAGTCATGTTGTGGCAAAGTTCACTTTCAATTCAAAACAATCCATGTTTAGTGAAACCGAAGACCTCAGAGTGCTAGCAGTTACAAAATCTATCCTCGTGACAAGCGGCAGTACTGTCAAAGAGTTAGATCCATGGAACCACTGTTCTAATGTCACTGCAGCAACTGTCCGAAGTTGAAAGTTTTCCCCAAACCAAGCCTTGTGGGAATATGTCTTGGACATATTTTCTAACGTGGATATGGTGAAGAAAGTTTCCAGTATCCATGTGACAAACAACATATTGGGTTTTTAGTCCAATCTTATCCCTGGGAGTTTGTTTGTCAATCTACACAACCGAGCTATACCCGTTAATGTGAGTATGATGTGAAAAACACAACAAGACTGAAAATATGATCACTGGATTGAATCGACCAGCAAAGTCCTCTAGTGGAAAGCGATCGCATACGATGAATGACATACATTTCTATTCAACATGTCCAGATACGTACCTAGGTTAAACAAGAACGGACTACACAGCATTTTGACAAGCTCAGTACCTCTTAGTTGTTTTGTGTTCCCCAGAATTGCAGGCTATTGCTGTAAATTAAAGCTGCAAAGGTTCCACCGAGACTTGACCTCGGATTACTGGATTCAAAGTCCAGAGTGCTGTACATTACACCATGGAACCGTATCGACGCTTCACTGTCGAGTGAAATTTCTGGCAGTAACTTTGAAACTTTTACTGAAAGCTCCAAGAAGACTGAAACTACGATAGAAGTGAAAAGTAATTTCCTCGTGCGGAAAGTGACCTTCGCGACATGTCATAACAGCTGAGCCCATTTTCTATTTAACGTGCAGATACATACCTAGGGTTAACGAAAACGTCACAAGGACTCCACACTATTTAACGAGCGCAGTATTTGGAATTGCTTAAAGCTCTCCATAACAGAAACTAATACTGTAATTGAAAGCTGCAAAGATCCCACCGACACTTGAACTTTGATCAACGGATTCAAAGTCCAGAATGCTGACCATTACACCATGGAACCATGTAGACACATCACTGTCGAGTGAAAGTTCTGGCAGAAACTTTTGAGTAGACAAGAAAACATCTCAAAACTGAGGTCATGAAAATATTCCATTCAGGGACTGAATGAAATTTGACTCATCGGGTAAGAACGTGGGTTGCAATATCCACCATAAATCCTGCTACAATGATTGCGCATAGAAAGTTCTTCCTTAGGTCATAGAGAAAGCCTGTAGCGACAAGGATGGGATTCGAACCCACGCGTGCAGAACACAACGCATTAGCAGTGCATCGCCTTAACCACTCCGCCACCTTGTCTTAGCAATCACGGTTTTTGCCACTTTCTCACCACCTAACTCTTACCAAGCTGACATCAAGTATTGTTGATGGCTTACATCACAGTACAAAAAGTATTTTGCTCACTGCCAAACAATGAGACTCATCACATTTTCTTGACTTTGATAAAAGTGATTTTATCTTCTTACTTCATGAACTTCTTCTAGTCCACTGCCCCATTAATCTCTCTTGCACTGCAAAAACTTTCACAAGGGGCTTTATTGAGCATACAGCAGCAAAAGGCATCCCACGTAGAGCTCAACTTTCAATGGACTCTTTTGGGACTGACGAACACTTGTAATTATTATAAGGTGTTATTTCAATTTCAAACCATCCTTTATGTGGACAAAACTGAAGACCTCAGCAAAATAAGACAGCGGGCAGTTACAAAATCGATTCTCGTGATACACAGCTGTCCTGTTATGACTTGGGGCCATGGAATCAGTGTTCTAATATCAATGTGACTGTGACTTAAAGCTGCAAAGGTCCACCAAAACTTCAACTCAGGTCACTCGATTCAAAGTCCAGACTGTTGCTCGTTACACCATGGATCCAAATAATAGCGTGTGTCGATTGCAAGCTCTGACATGGACTTATGAGTAGATCGGAACCCCTACTGAGGAGAGTTCAACACGCAGCAACGTTAGTGTTCATGGCGTGTGCAAATTTCCAAAGAGTCTCCCTTGTGTTGCATTGGTGGTATAGTGGTGAGCATAGCTGCCTTCCAAGCAGTTGACCCGGGTTCGATTCCCGGCCAATGCAGAGGGATCTCTTCCATTTTACATCAGTCATGTTGTGGCAAAGTTCACTTTCAATTCAAAACAATCCATGTTTAGTGAAACCGAAGACCTCAGAGTGCTAGCAGTTACAAAATCTATCCTCGTGACAAGCGGCAGTACTGTTAAAGAGTTAGATCCATGGAACCACTGTTCTAATGTCACTGCAGCAACTGTCCGAAGTTGAAAGTTTTCCCCAAACCAAGCCTTGTGGGAATATGTCTTGGACATATTTTCTAACGTGGGTATGGTGAAGAAAGTTTCCAGTATCCATGTGACAAACAACATATTGGGTTTTTAGTCCAATCTTATCCCTGGGAGTTTGTTTGTCAATCTACACAACCGAGCTATACCCGTTAATGTGAGTATGATGTGAAAAACACAACAAGACTGAAAATATGATCACTGGATTGAATCGACCAGCAATGTCCTCTAGTGGAAAGCGATCGCATACGATGAATGAGATACATTTCTATTCAACATGTCCAGATACGTACCTAGGTTAAACAAGAACGGACTACACAGCATTTTGACAAGCTCAGTACCTCTTAGTTGTTTTGTGCTCCCCAGAATTGCAGGCTATTGCTGTAAATTAAAGCTGCAAAGGTTCCACCGAGACTTGACCTCGGATTACTGGATTCAAAGTCCAGAGTGCTGTACATTACACCATGGAACCGTATCGTCGCTTCATTGTCGAGTGAAATTTGTGGCAATAACTTTGAAACTTTAACTGAAAGCTCCAAGAAGACTGAAACTACGATAGAAGTGAAAAGTAATTTCCTCGTGCGGAAAGTGACCTTCGCGACATGTCATAACAGCTGAGCCCATTTTCTATTTAACGTGCAGATACATACCTAGGGTTAAGGAAAACGTCTCAAGGACTCCACACTATTTAACGAGCGCAGTATTTGGAACTTGCTTAAAGCTCTCCATAACAGAAACTAATACTGTAATTGAAAGCTGCAAAGATCCCACCGACACTTGAACTTTGATCAACGGATTCAAAGTCCAGAATGATGACCATTACACCATGGAACCATGTAGACACACCACTGTCGAGTGAAAGTTCTGGCAGAAACTTTTGAGTAGACAAGAAAACATCTCAAAACTGAGGTCATGAAAATATTCCATTCAGGGACTGAATGAAATTTGACTCATCGGGTAAGAACGTGGGTTGCAATATCCACCATAAATCCTGCTACAATGATTGCGCATAGATGGTTCTTCCTTAGGTCATAGAGAAAGCCTGTAGCGACAAGGATGGGATTCGAACCCACGCGTGCAGAACACAACGCATTAGCAGTGCATCGCCTTAACCACTCGGCCATCTTGTCTTAGCAATCACGGTTTTTGCCACATTCTCACCACCTAACTCTTACCAAGCTGACATCAAGTATTGTTGATGGCTTACATCACAGTACAAAAAGTATTTTGCTCACTGCCAAACAATGAGACTCATCACATTTTCTTGACTTTGATAAAAGTGATTTTATCTTCTTACTTCATGAACTTCTTCTAGTCCACTGCCCCATTAATCTCTCTTGCACTGCAAAAACTTTCACAAGGGGCTTTATTGAGCATACAGCAGCAAAAGGCATCCCACGTAGAGCTCAACTTTCAATGGACTCTTTTGGGACTGACGAACACTTGTAATTATTATAAGGTGTTATTTCAATTTCAAACCATCCTTTATGTGGACAAAACTGAAGACCTCAGCAAAATAAGACAGCGGGCAGTTACAAAATCGATTCTCGTGATACACAGCTGCCCTGTTATGACTTGGGGCCATGGAATCTGTGTTCTAATATCAATGTGACTGTGACTTAAAGCTGCAAAGGTCCACCAAAACTTCAACTCAGGTCACTCGATTCAAAGTCCAGACTGTTGATCGTTACACCATGGATCCAAATAATAGCGTGTGTCGATTGCAAGCTCTGACATGGACTTATGAGTAGATCGGAACCCCTACTGAGGAGAGTTCAACACGCAGCAACGTTAGTGTTCATGCCGTGTGCAAATTTCCAAAGAGCCTCCCTTGTGTTGCATTGGTGGTATAGTGGTGAGCATAGCTGCCTTCCAAGCAGTTGACCCGTGTTCGATTCCCGGCCAATGCAGAGGGATCTCTTCCATTTTACATCAGTCATGTTGTGGCAAAGTTCACTTTCAAATCAAAACAATCCATGTTTAGTGAAACCGAAGACCCCAGAGTGCTAGCAGTTACAAAATCTATCCTCGTGACAAGCGGCAGTACTGTCAAAGAGTTAGATCCATGGAACCACTGTTCTAATGTCACTGCAGCAACTGTCCGAAGTTGAAAGTTTTCCCCAAACCAAGCCTTGTGGGAATATGTCTTGGACATATTTTCTAACGTGGGTATGGTGAAGAAAGTTTCCAGTATCCATGTGACAAACAACATATTGGGTTTTTAGTCCAATCTTATCCCTGGGAGTTTGTTTGTCAATCTACACAACCGAGCTATACCCGTTAATGTGAGTATGATGTGAAAAACACAACAAGACTGAAAATATGATCACTGGATTGAATCGACCAGCAATGTCCTCTAGTGGAAAGCGATCGCATACGATGAATGACATACATTTCTATTCAACATGTCCGGATACGTACCTAGGTTAAACAAGAACATCCGATGGACTACACAGCATTTTGACAAGCTCAACACCTCCTAGTTGTTTTGTGTTCCCCAGAATTGCAGGCTATTGCTGTAAATTAAAGCTGAAAAGGTTCCACCGAGATTTGAATTCGGATTACTGGATTCAAAGTCCAGAGTGCTGACCATTACACCATGGAACCGTATCAACGCTTCACTGTCGAGTGAAATTTCTGGCAGTAACTTTGAAACTTTTACTAAAAGCTCCAAGAAGACTGAAACTACGATAGAAGTGAAAAGTAATTTCCTCGTGCGGAAAGTTACCTTCGCGACATCTCATAACAGCTGAGCCCATTTTCTATTTCACGTGCAGATACATACCTAGGGTTAACGAAAACGTCACAAGGACTCCACACTATTTAACGAGCGCAGTATTTGGAACTTGCTTAAAGCTCTCCATAACAGAAACTAATACTGTAATTGAAAGCTGCAAAGATTCCACCGAGACTTGAACTTTGATCAACGGATTCAAAGTCCAGAATGCTGACCATTACACCATGGAACCATGTAGACACCCCACTGTCGAGTGAAAGTTCTGGCAGAAACTTTTGAGTAGACAAGAAAACATCTCAAAACTGAGGTCATGAAAATATTCCATTCAGGGACTGAATGAAATTTGACTCATCGGGTAAGAACGTGGGTTGCAATATCCATCATAAATCCTGCTACAATGATTGCGCATAGAAAGTTCTTCCTTAGGTCATAGAGAAAGCCTGTAGCGACAAGGATGGGATTCGAACCCACGCGTGCAGAACACAACGCATTAGCAGTGCATCGCCTTAACCACTCCGCCACCTTGTCTTAGCAATCACGGTTTTTGCCACATTCTCACCACCTAACTCTTACCAAGCTGACATCAAGTATTGTTGATGGCTTACATCACAGTACAAAAAGTATTTTGCTCACTGCCAAACAATGAGACTCATCACATTTTCTTGACTTTGATAAAATTGATTTTATCTTCTTACTTCATGAACTTCTTCTAGTCCACTGCCCCATTAATCTCTCTTGCACTGCAAAATCTTACACAAGGGGCTTTATTGAGCATACAGCAGCAAAAGGCATCCCACGTAGAGCTCAACTTTCAATGGACTCTTTTGGGACTGACGAACACTTGTAATTATTATAAGGTGTTATTTCAATTTCAAACCATCCTTTATGTGGACAAAACTGAAGACCTCAGCAAAATAAGACAGCGGGCAGTTACAAAATCGATTCTCGTGATACACAGCTGTCCTGTTATGACTTGGGGCCATGGAATCAGTGTTCTAATATCAATGTGACTGTGACTTAAAGCTGCAAAGGTCCACCAAAACTTCAACTCAGGTCACTCGATTCAAAGTCCAGACTGTTGATCGTTACACCATGGGTCCAAATAATAGCGTGTGTCGATTGGAAGCTCTGACATGGACTTATGAGTAGATCGGAACCCCTACTGAGGAGAGTTCAACACGCAGCAACGTTAGTGTTCATGGCGTGTGCAAATTTCCAAAGAGTCTCCCTTGTGTTGCATTGGTGGTATAGTGGTGAGCATAGCTGCCTTCCAAGCAGTTGACCCGGGTTCGATTCCCGGCCAATGCAGAGGGATCTCTTCCATTTTACATCAGTCATGTTGTGGCAAAGTTCACTTTCAATTCAAAACAATCCATGTTTAGTGAAACCGAAGACCCCAGAGTGCTAGCAGTTACAAAATCTATCCTCGTGACAAGTGGCAGTACTGTTAAAGAGTTAGATCCATGGAACCACTGTTCTAATGTCACTGCAGCAACTGTCCGAAGTTGAAAGTTTTCCCCAAACCAAGCCTTGTGGGAATATGTCTTGGACATATTTTCTAACGTGGGTATGGTGAAGAAAGTTTCCAGTATCCATGTGACAAAC
Organism: Lampris incognitus; assembly: GCF_029633865.1. Taxonomy (NCBI): domain Eukaryota; kingdom Metazoa; phylum Chordata; class Actinopteri; order Lampriformes; family Lampridae; genus Lampris; species Lampris incognitus. The sequence goes on from NC_079212.1 coordinate 39,620,029, forward strand.
AACATATTGGGTTTTTAGTCCAATCTTATCCCTGGGAGTTTGTTTGTCAATCTACACAACCGAGCTATACCCGTTAATGTGAGTATGATGTGAAAAACACAACAAGACTGAAAATATGATCACTGGATTGAATCGACCAGCAATGTCCTCTAGTGGAAAGCGATCGCATACGATGAATGAGATACATTTCTATTCAACATGTCCGGATACGTACCTAGGTTAAACAAGAACATCCGATGGACTACACAGCATTTTGACAAGCTCAGTACCTCTTAGTTGTTTTGTGTTCCCCAGAATTGCAGGCTATTGCTGTAAAGGTTCCACCGAGACTTGAACTCGGATTACTGGATTCAAAGTCCAGAGTGCTGACCATTACACCATGGAACCATATCAACGCTTCACTGTCGAGTGAAATTTCTGGCAGTAACTTTGAAACTTTTACTGAAAGCTCCAAGAAGACTGAAACTACGATAGAAGTTAAAAGTAATTTCCTCGTGCGGAAAGTGACCTTCGCGACATGTCATAACAGCTGAGCACATTTTCTATTTCACGTGCAGATACATACCTAGGGTTAAAGAAAAAGTCACAAGGACTCCACACTATTTAACGAGCGCAGTATTTGGAACTTGCTTAAAGCTCTCCATAACACAGACTAATACTGTAATTGAAAGCTGCAAAGATCCCACCGACACTTGAACTCGGATCAACGGATTCAAAGTCCAGAATGCTGACCATTACACCATGTAGACACACCACTGTCGAGTGAAAGTTCTGGCAGAAACTTTCGAGTAGACAAGAAAACATCTCAAAACTGAGGTCATGAAAATATTCCATTCAGGGACTGAATGAAATTTGACTCATCGGGTAAGAATGTGGGTTGCAATATCCATCATAAATCCTGCTACAATGATTGCGCATAGAAAGTTCTTCCTTAGGTCACAGAGAAAGCCTGTAGCGACGCGGATGGGATTCGAACCCACGCGTGCAGAACACAATGCATTAGCAGTGCATCACCTTAACCACTCGGCCACCTTGTCTTAGTAATCACGGTTTTTGCCACATTCTCACCACCTAACTCTTACCAAGCTGACATCAAGTATTGTTGATGGCTTACATCACAGTACAAAAAGTATTTTGCTCACTGCCAAACAATGAGACTCATCACATTTTCTTGACTTTGATAAAATTGATTTTATCTTCTTACTTCATGAACTTCTTCTAGTCCACTGCCCCATTAATCTCTCTTGCACTGCAAAATCTTACACAAGGGGCTTTATTGAGCATACAGCAGCAAAAGGCATCCCACGTAGAGCTCAACTTTCAATGGACTCTTTTGGGACTGACGAACACTTGTAATTATTATAAGGTGTTATTTCAATTTCAAACCATCCTTTATGTGGACAAAACTGAAGACCTCAGCAAAATAAGACAGCGGGCAGTTACAAAATCGATTCTCGTGATACACAGCTGTCCTGTTATGACTTGGGGCCATGGAATCAGTGTTCTAATATCAATGTGACTGTGACTTAAAGCTGCAAAGGTCCACCAAAACTTCAACTCAGGTCACTCGATTCAAAGTCCAGACTGTTGATCGTTACACCATGGGTCCAAATAAAAGCGTGTGTCGATTGGAAGCTCTGACATGGATTTATGAGTAGATCGGAACCCCTACTGAGGAGAGTTCAACACGCAGCAACGTTAGTGTTCATGGCGTGTGCAAATTTCCAAAGAGTCTCCCTTGTGTTGCATTGGTGGTATAGTGGTGAGCATAGCTGCCTTCCAAGCAGTTGACCCGGGTTCGATTCCCGGCCAATGCAGAGGGATCTCTTCCATTTTACATCAGTCATGTTGTGGCAAAGTTCACTTTCAATTCAAAACAATCCATGTTTAGTGAAACCGAAGACCCCAGAGTGCTAGCAGTTACAAAATCTATCCTCGTGACAAGTGGCAGTACTGTTAAAGAGTTAGATCCATGGAACCACTGTTCTAATGTCACTGCAGCAACTGTCCGAAGTTGAAAGTTTTCCCCAAACCAAGCCTTGTGGGAATATGTCTTGGACATATTTTCTAACGTGGGTATGGTGAAGAAAGTTTCCAGTATCCATGTGACAAACAACATATTGGGTTTTTAGTCCAATCTTATCCCTGGGAGTTTGTTTGTCAATCTACACAACCGAGCTATACCCGTTAATGTGAGTATGATGTGAAAAACACAACAAGACTGAAAATATGATCACTGGATTGAATCGACCAGCAATGTCCTCTAGTGGAAAGCGATCGCATACGATGAATGAGATACATTTCTATTCAACATGTCCGGATACGTACCTAGGTTAAACAAGAACATCCGATGGACTACACAGCATTTTGACAAGCTCAGTACCTCTTAGTTGTTTTGTGTTCCCCAGAATTGCAGGCTATTGCTGTAAAGGTTCCACCGAGACTTGAACTCGGATTACTGGATTCAAAGTCCAGAGTGCTGACCATTACACCATGGAACCATATCAACGCTTCACTGTCGAGTGAAATTTCTGGCAGTAACTTTGAAACTTTTACTGAAAGCTCCAAGAAGACTGAAACTACGATAGAAGTTAAAAGTAATTTCCTCGTGCGGAAAGTTACCTTCGCGACATGTCATAACAGCTGAGCACATTTTCTATTTCACGTGCAGATACATACCTAGGGTTAAAGAAAAAGTCACAAGGACTCCAAACTATTTAACGAGCGCAGTATTTGGAACTTGCTTAAAGCTCTCCATAACAGAGACTAATACTGTAATTGAAAGCTGCAAAGATCCCACCGACACTTGAACTTGGATCAACGGATTCAAAGTCCAGAATGCTGACCATTACACCATGTAGACACACCACTGTCGAGTGAAAGTTCTGGCAGAAACTTTCGAGTAGACAAGAAAACATCTCAAAACTGAGGTCATGAAAATATTCCATTCAGGGACTGAATGAAATTTGACTCATCGGGTAAGAATGTGGGTTGCAATATCCATCATAAATCCTGCTACAATGATTGCGCATAGAAAGTTCTTCCTTAGGTCACAGAGAAAGCCTGTAGCGACGCGGATGGGATTCGAACCCACGCGTGCAGAACACAATGCATTAGCAGTGCATCACCTTAACCACTCGGCCACCTTGTCTTAGTAATCACGGTTTTTGCCACATTCTCACCACCTAACTCTTACCAAGCTGACATCAAGTATTGTTGATGGCCTACATCACAGTACAAAAAGTATTTTGCTCACTGCCAAACAATGAGACTCATCACATTTTCTTGACTTTGATAAAAGTGATTTTATCTTCTTACTTCATGAACTTCTTCTAGTCCACTGCCCCATTAATCTCTCTTGCACTGCAAAAATTTGCACAATGGGCTTTATTGAGCATACAGCAGCAAAAGGCATCCCACGTAGAGCTCAACTTTCAGTGGACTCTTTTGGGACTGACGAACACTTGTAATTAATATAAGGTGTTATTTCAATTTCAAACCATCCTTTATGTGGACAAAACTGAAGACCTCAGCAAAATAAGACAGCGGGCAGTTACAAAATCGATTCTCGTGATACACAGCTGTCCTGTTATGACTTGGGGCCATGGAATCAGTGTTCTAATATCAATGTGACTGTGACTTAAAGCTGCAAAGGTCCACCAAAACTTCAACTCAGGTCACTCGATTCAAAATTCCAGACTGTTGATCGTTACACCATGAATCCAAATAATAGCGTGTGTCGATTGGAAGCTCTGACATGGACTTCTGAGTAGATCGGAACCCCTACTGAGGAGAGTTCAACACGCAGCAACGTTAGTGTTCATGGCGTGTGCAAATTTCCAAGGTGCTTCTCTTGTGTTGCATTGGTGGTATAGTGGTGAGCGTAGCTGCCTTCCAAGCAGTTGACCCGGGTTCGATTCTCGGCCAATGCAGAGGGATCTCTTCCATTTTACATCAGTCATGTTGTGGCAAAGTTCAGTTTCAATTCAAAACAATCCATGTTTAGTGAAACCGAAGACCTCAGAGTGCTAGCAGTTACAAAATCTATCCTCGTGACAAGCGGCAGTACTGTTAAAGAGTTAGATCCATGGAACCACTGTTCTAATGTCACTGCAGCAACTGTCCGAAGTTGAAAGTTTTCCCCAAACCAAGCCTTGTGGGAATATGTCTTGGACATATTTTCTAACGTGGGTATGGTGAAGAAAGTTTCCAGTATCCATGTGACAAACAACATATTGGGTTTTTAGTCCAATCTTATCCCTGGGAGTTTGTTTGTCAATCTACACAACCGAGCTATACCCGTTAATGTGAGTATGATGTGAAAAACACAACAAGACTGAAAATATGATCACGGGATTGAATCAAGCAGCAATGTCCTCTAGTGGAAAGCGATCGCATATGATGAATGACATACATTTCTATTCAACATGTCCAGATACGTACCTAGGTTAAACAAGAACATCCGATGGACTACACAGCATTTTGACAAGCTCAACACCTCCTAGTTGTTTTGTCTACTACTACTACTACTACTTTCGGCTGCTCCCGTTAGGGGTCGCCACAGCGGATCATCCGTTTCCATTTCTTCCTGTCTTCTGCGTCTTCCTCTGTCACACCAGCCACCTGCATGTCTTCCCTCACCACATCCATAAACCTCCTCTTTGGCCTTCCTCTTCTCCTCTTCCCTGGCAGCTCCATATTCAGCATCCTTCTCCCAATATACTCAGCATCTCTCCTCCACACATGTCCAAGCCATCTCAATCTTGCCTCTCTTGCTTTGTCTCCAAACCGTCCAACCTGAGCGGTCCCTCTAATATAATCGTTCCTAATCCTGTCCTTCTTCGTTACTCCCAGTGAAAATCTTAGCATCTTCAACTCTGCCACCTCCAGCTCCGCCTCCTGTCTTTTCGTCAGTGCCAATGTCTCCAAACCATATAACATAGCTGGTCTCACAACCATCTTGTAAACTTTCCCTTTAACTCTTGCTGGTACCCTTCTGTCGCAAATCACTCCTGACACTCTTCTCCACCCACTCCAACCTGCCTGCACTCTCTTTTTCACCTCTCTACTGCACTCCCCGTTACTTTGGACAGTTGACCCCAAGTATTTAAACTCAGATGTCTTTGTCACCTCCACTCCTTGCATCCTGACCATTCCACTGTCCTCTCTCTCATTCACGCATAGGTATTCCGTCTTGCTCCTACTGACTTTCATTCCTCTTCTCTCCAGTGCATACCTCCACCTCTCCAGGCTCTCCTCAACCTGCACCCTACTCTCACTACAGATCACAATGTCATCCGCGAACATCATCGTCCATGGAGACTCCTGCCTGATCTTGTCCGTCAACCTGTCCATCACCATTGCAAACAAGAAAGGGCTAAGAGCCGATCCTTGATGTAATCCCACCTCCACCTTGAACCCATCCGTCATTCCAACCGCACACCTCACCATTGTCACACTTCCCTCATACGTATCCTGCACCACTCCTACATACTTCTCTGCAACTCCTGACTTCCTCATACAATACCACACCTCCTCTCTCGGTACTCTGTCATAAGCTTTCTCTAAATCTACAAAGACACAGTGCAACTCTTTCTGGCCTTCTCTATACTTCTCAATCAACATTCTCAAAGCAAACATCGCATCTGTGGTGCTCTTTCGTGGCATGAAACCATACTGCTGCTCGCTGATCGTCACCTCTCCTCTTAACCTAGCTTCTATTACTCTTTCCCAAATCTTCATGCTGTGGCTGATCAACTTTATACCTCTGTAGTTGTTACAGTTCTGCACATCGCCCTTGTTCTTGAAAATCGGTACCAGTATGCTTCTTCTCCACTCCTCAGGCATCCTCTCACTTTCCAGGATTGTGTTAAACAATCTAGTTAGAAACTCCACTGCCATCTCTCCTAAACATTTCCATGCCTCCACAGGTATGTCATCAGGACCAACTGCCTTTCCATTCTTCATCCTCTTCATAGCTGCCCTCACTTCCTCCTTGCTAATCCGCTGAACTTCCTGATTCACTATCCCTACATCATCCAACCTTCTCTCTCTCTCATTTTCTTCATTCATCAGCCCCTCAAAGTATTCCTTCCACCTTCTTAGCACACTCTCCTCGCTTGTCAGCACATTTCCATCTCTATCCTTGATCGCCCTAACTTGCTGCACATCCTTTGCAGCTTGGTCCCTCTGTCTAGCCAATCGGTACAAGTCCTTTTCACCTTCCTTAGTGTCTAATCTGTCATACAACTCACCATACGCCTTTTCCTTTGCCTTTGCCACCTCTCTCTTTGCTTTACGCTGCATCTCCTTGTACTCCTGTCTACTTTCTTCATCTCTCTGACTATCCCACTTCTTCTTTGCCAACCTTTTCCTCTGTATAATTTGCTGTACTTCCTCATTCCACCACCAAGTCTCCTTGTCTTCCTTCCTCTGTCCTGATGACACACCAAGTACCTTCCTAGCTGTCTCCCTCACTATTTCTGCAGTGGTTTTCCAGCCATCTGGCAACTCTTCACTACCACCCAGTGCCTGTCTTAACTCCTGCCTGAACTCCACACAACAGTCTTCCTATTCCAACTTCCACCATTTGATCTTCGGCTGTGTCTTCACTCGCTTCCTCTTCTTGGTCTCCAAAGTCATCCTACAGACCACCATCCGATGCTGCCTGGCTACGCTCTCCCCTGTCACCACCTTGCAGTCTCCAATCCCTTTTAGATGGTGCCTTCTACATAAGATATAGTCCACCTGTGTGCACTTTCCTCCACTCTTGTACGTCACCCTGTGTTCCTCCCTCTTCTTGAAATATGTATTCACCACAGCCATTTCCATCCTTTTCGCAAAATCGACCACCATCTGTCCTTCCACATTTCTCTTCTTGACTCCATACTTTCCCATCACCTCCTCATCACCTCTGTTCCCTTCACCAACATGTCCATTGAAGTCCGCTCCAATCACCACTCTCTCCTCCTTGGGTACCCTCTCCACCATGTCGTCCAACTCATTCCAGAATTCTTCTTTTTCATCTATCTCACACCCAACTTGCGGGGCATATGCGCTGATAACATTCAGCAATAAACCTTCAATTTCCAGCTTCATACTCATCACTCTGTCTGACACTCTCTTCACCTCCAGCACGCTCTTGACATACTCTTCCTTCAGAATTACCCCTACCCCATTTCTCCTCCCATTTACACCATGGTAGAAGAGTTTGAACCCACCTCCGATACTCCTGGCCTTACTCCCCTTCCACCTGGTCTCTTGCACACAAAGTATGCCTACCTTTCTTCTTTCCATCATGTCAGCCAGCTCTCTCCCTTTACCAGTCATAGTGCCAACATTCAAAGTTCCAACTCTCACCTCCACATGCCTACCCTTCCTCCTCTCTAGCTGCCTCTGGACATGCTTTCCTCCTCTCCTTCTCCTTCGCCCAACAGTAGCATAGTTTCCACCGACACCCTGCTGGTTAACAGTACCGGTGGCGGTCGTTGGTAACCCGGGCCTCGACGGATCCGGTATGTAAGTCTTATTTATGATCCGCATATTTCATTTGGCAAAGATTTTACGCCGGATGCCCTTCCTGACGCAACCCTCCCCATTTGTCCGGGCTTGGGACCGGCACTAAGGATGCACTGGCTTGTGCATCCTCAGTGGCTGGGTTACCTCCTAGTTGTTTTGTGTTCCCCAGAATTGCAGGCTATTGCTGTAAATTAAAGCTGCAAAGGTTCCACCGAGACTTGAACTCGGATTACTGGATTCAAAGTCCAGAGTGCTGACCATTACACCATGGAACCGTATCGAGGCTTCACTGTCGAGTGAAATTTCTGGCAGTAACTTTGAAACTTTTACTGAAAGCTCCAAGAAGACTGAAACTACGATAGAAGTGAAAAGTAATTTCCTCGTGCGGAAAGTGACCTTCGCGACATGTCATAACAGCTGAGCACATTTTCTATTTAACGTGCAGATACATACCTAGGGTTAACGAAAACGTCACAAGGACTCCACACTATTTAACGAGCGCAGTATTTGGAACTTGCTTAAAGCTCTCCATAACAGACACTAATACTGTAATTGAAAGCTGCAAAGATCCCACCGACACTTGAACTCGGATCAACGGATTCAAAGTCCAGAATGCTGACCATTACACCATGTAGACACACCACTGTCGAGTGAAAGTTCTGGCAGAAACTTTTGAGTAGACAAGAAAACATCTCAAAACTGAGGTCATGAAAATATTCCATTCAAGGACTGAATGAAATTTGACTCATCGGGTAAGAACGTGGGTTGCAATATCCACCGTAAAGCCTCCTACAATGATTGCGCATAGAAAGTTCTTCCTTAGGTCATAGAGAAAGCCTATAGCGACAAGGATGGGATTCGAACCCACGCGTGCAGAACACAATGCATTAGCAGTGCATCGCCTTAACCACTCGGCCACCTTGTCTTAGCAAACAAGTTTTTGCCACATTCTCACCACCTAACTCTTACCAAGCTGACATCAAGTATTGTTGATGGCTTACATCACAGTACAAAAAGTATTTTGCTCACTGCCAAACAATGAGACTCATCACATTTTCTTGACTTTGATAAAAGTGATTTTATCTTCTTACTTCATAAACTTCTTCTAGTCCATTGCCCCATTAATCTCTCTTGCACTGCAAAAACTTTCACAAGGGGCTTTATTGAGCATACAGCAGCAAAAGGCATCCCACGTATAGCTCAACTTTCAATGGACTCTTTTGGGACTGACGAACACTTGTAATTATTATAAGGTGTTAATTCAATTTCAAACCATCCTTTATGTGGACAAAACTGAAGACCTCAGCAAAATAAGACAGCGGGCAGTTACAAAATCGATTCTCGTGATACACAACTGTCCTGTTATGACTTGGGGCCATGGAATCAGTGTTCTAATATCAATGTGACTGTGACTTAAAGCTGCAAAGGTCCACCAAAACTTCAACTCAGGTCACTCGATTCAAAATTCCAGACTGTTGATCGTTACACCATGAATCCAAATAATAGCGTGTGTCGATTGGAAGCTCTGACATGGACTTCTGAGTAGATCGGAACCCCTACTGAGGAGAGTTCAACACGCAGCAACGTTAGTGTTCATGGCGTGTGCAAATTTCCAAGGAGCTTCCCTTGTGGTGCATTGGTGGTATAGTGGTGAGCATAGCTGCCTTCCAAGCAGTTGACCCGGGTTCGATTCTCGGCCAATGCAGAGGGATCTCTTCCATTTTACATCAGTCATGTTGTGGCAAAGTTCACTTTCAATTCAAAACAATCCATGTTTAGTGAAACCGAAGACCTCAGAGTGCTAGCAGTTACAAAATCTATCCTCGTGACAAGTGGCAGTACTGTTAAAGAGTTAGATCCATGGAACCACTGTTCTAATGTCACTGCAGCAACTGTCCGAAGTTGAAAGTTTTCCCCAAACCAAGCCTTGTGGGAATATGTCTTGGACATATTTTCTAACGTGGGTATGGTGAAGAAAGTTTCCAGTATCCATGTGACAAACAACATATTGTGTTTTTACTCCAATCTTATCCCTGGGAGTTTGTTTGTCAATCTACACAACCGAGCTATACCCGTTAATGTGAGTATGATGTGAAAAACACAACAAGACTGAAAATATGATCACTGGATTGAATCGACCAGCAATGTCCTCTAGTGGAAAGCGATCGCATACGATGAATGAGATACATTTCTATTCAACATGTCCAGATACGTACCTAAGTTAAACAAGAACATCCAACGGACTACACAGCATTTTGACAAGCTCAGTACCTCTTAGTTGTTTTGTGTTCCCCAGAATTGCAGGCTATTGCTGTAAATTAAAGCTGCAAAGGTTCCACCGAGACTTGAACTCGGATTACTGGATTCAAAGTCCAGAGTGCTGACCATTACACCATGGAACCGTATCGACGCTTCACTGTCGAGTGACATTTCTGGCAGTAACTTTGAAACTTTTACTGAAAGCTCCAAGAAGACTGAAACTACGATAGAAGTGAAAAGTAATTTCCTCGTGCGGAAAGTGACCTTCGCGACATGTCATAACAGCTGAGCACATTTTCTATTTAACGTGCAGATACATACCCAGGGTTAACGAAAACGTCACAAGGACTCCACACTATTTAACGAGCGCAGTATTTGGAACTTGCTTAAAGCTCTCCATAACAGACACTAATACTGTAATTGAAAGCTGCAAAGATCCCACCGACACTTGAACTCGGATCAACGGATTCAAAGTCCAGAATGCTGACCATTACACCATGTAGACACCCCACTGTCGAGTGAAAGTTCTGGCAGAAACTTTTGAGTAGACAAGAAAACATCTCAAAACTGAGGTCATGAAAATATTCCATTCAAGGACTGAATGAAATTTGACTCATCGGGTAAGAACGTGGGTTGCAATATCCACCGTAAAGCCTCCTACAATGATTGCGCATAGAAAGTTCTTCCTTAGGTCATAGAGAAAGCCTATAGCGACAAGGATGGGATTCGAACCCACGCGTGCAGAACACAATGCATTAGCAGTGCATCGCCTTAACCACTCGGCCACCTTGTCTTAGCAAACAAGTTTTTGCCACATTCTCACCACCTAACTCTTACCAAGCTGACATCAAGTATTGTTGATGGCTTACATCACAGTACAAAAAGTATTTTGCTCACTGCCAAACAATGAGACTCATCACATTTTCTTGACTTTGATAAAAGTGATTTTATCTTCTTACTTCATAAACTTCTTCTAGTCCATTGCCCCATTAATCTCTCTTGCACTGCAAAAACTTTCACAAGGGGCTTTATTGAGCATACAGCAGCAAAAGGCATCCCACGTATAGCTCAACTTTCAATGGACTCTTTTGGGACTGACGAACACTTGTAATTATTATAAGGTGTTAATTCAATTTCAAACCATCCTTTATGTGGACAAAACTGAAGACCTCAGCAAAATAAGACAGCGGGCAGTTACAAAATCGATTCTCGTGATACACAACTGTCCTGTTATGACTTGGGGCCATGGAATCAGTGTTCTAATATCAATGTGACTGTGACTTAAAGCTGCAAAGGTCCACCAAAACTTCAACTCAGGTCACTCGATTCAAAATTCCAGACTGTTGATCGTTACACCATGAATCCAAATAATAGCGTGTGTCGATTGGAAGCTCTGACATGGACTTCTGAGTAGATCGGAACCCCTACTGAGGAGAGTTCAACACGCAGCAACGTTAGTGTTCATGGCGTGTGCAAATTTCCAAGGAGCTTCCCTTGTGGTGCATTGGTGGTATAGTGGTGAGCATAGCTGCCTTCCAAGCAGTTGACCCGGGTTCGATTCTCGGCCAATGCAGAGGGATCTCTTCCATTTTACATCAGTCATGTTGTGGCAAAGTTCACTTTCAATTCAAAACAATCCATGTTTAGTGAAACCGAAGACCTCAGAGTGCTAGCAGTTACAAAATCTATCCTCGTGACAAGTGGCAGTACTGTTAAAGAGTTAGATCCATGGAACCACTGTTCTAATGTCACTGCAGCAACTGTCCGAAGTTGAAAGTTTTCCCCAAACCAAGCCTTGTGGGAATATGTCTTGGACATATTTTCTAACGTGGGTATGGTGAAGAAAGTTTCCAGTATCCATGTGACAAACAACATATTGTGTTTTTACTCCAATCTTATCCCTGGGAGTTTGTTTGTCAATCTACACAACCGAGCTATACCCGTTAATGTGAGTATGATGTGAAAAACACAACAAGACTGAAAATATGATCACTGGATTGAATCGACCAGCAATGTCCTCTAGTGGAAAGCGATCGCATACGATGAATGAGATACATTTCTATTCAACATGTCCAGATACGTACCTAAGTTAAACAAGAACATCCAACGGACTACACAGCATTTTGACAAGCTCAGTACCTCTTAGTTGTTTTGTGTTCCCCAGAATTGCAGGCTATTGCTGTAAATTAAAGCTGCAAAGGTTCCACCGAGACTTGAACTCGGATTACTGGATTCAAAGTCCAGAGTGCTGACCATTACACCATGGAACCGTATCGACGCTTCACTGTCGAGTGACATTTCTGGCAGTAACTTTGAAACTTTTACTGAAAGCTCCAAGAAGACTGAAACTACGATAGAAGTGAAAAGTAATTTCCTCGTGCGGAAAGTGACCTTCGCGACATGTCATAACAGCTGAGCACATTTTCTATTTAACGTGCAGATACATACCCAGGGTTAACGAAAACGTCACAAGGACTCCACACTATTTAACGAGCGCAGTATTTGGAACTTGCTTAAAGCTCTCCATAACAGACACTAATACTGTAATTGAAAGCTGCAAAGATCCCACCGACACTTGAACTCGGATCAACGGATTCAAAGTCCAGAATGCTGACCATTACACCATGTAGACACCCCACTGTCGAGTGAAAGTTCTGGCAGAAACTTTTGAGTAGACAAGAAAACATCTCAAAACTGAGGTCATGAAAATATTCCATTCAGGGACTGAATGAAATTTGACTCATCGGGTAAGAACGTGGGTTGCAATATCCACCATAAAGCCTGCTACAATGATTGCGCATAGAAAGTTCTTCCTTAGGTCATAGAGAAAGCCTGTAGCGACAAGGATGGGATTCGAACCCACGCGTGCAGAACACAATGCATTAGCAGTGCATCGCCTTAACCACTCGGCCACCTTGTCTTAGCAATCAAAGTTTTTGCCACATTCTCACCACCTAACTCTTACCAAGCTGACAAGTATTGTTGATGGCTTACATCACAGTACAAAAAGTATTTTGCTCACTGCCAAACAATGAGACTCATCACATTTTCTTGACTTTGATAAAAGTGATTTTATCTTCTTACTTCATGAACTTCTTCTAGTCCACTGCCCCATTAATCTCTCTTGCACTGCAAAAACTTTCACAAGGGGCTTTATTGAGCATACAGCAGCAAAAGGCATCCCACGTAGAGCTCAACTTTCAATGGACTCTTTTGGGACTGACGAACACTTGTAATTATTATAAGGTGTTATTTCAATTTCAAACCATCCTTTATGTGGACAAAACTGAAGACCTCAGCAAAATAAGACAGCGGGCAGTTACAAAATCGATTCTCGTGATACACAGCTGTCCTGTTATGACTTGGGGCCATGGAATCAGTGTTCTAATATCAATGTGACTGTGACTTAAAGCTGCAAAGGTCCACCAAAACTTCAACTCAGGTCACTCGATTCAAAGTCCAGACTGTTGATCGTTACACCATGGATCCAAATAATAGCGTGTGTCGATTGGAAGCTCTGACATGGACCTATGAGTAGATCGGAACCCCTACTGAGGAGAGTTCAACACGCAGCAACGTTAGTGTTCATGGCGTGTGCAAATTTCCAAAGACCCTCCCTTGTGTTGCATTGGTGGTATAGTGGTGAGCATAGCTGCCTCCAAGCAGTTGACCCGGGTTCGATTCCCGGCCAATGCAGAGGGATCTCTTCCATTTTACATCAGTCATGTTGTGGCAAAGTTCACTTTCAATTCAAAACAATCCATGTTTAGTGAAACCGAAGACCTCAGAGTGCTAGCAGTTACAAAATCTATCCTCGTGACAAGCGGCAGTACTGTTAAAGAGTTAGAGCCATGGAACCACTGTTCTAATGTCACTGCAGCAACTGTCCGAAGTTGAAAGTTTTCCCCAAACCAAGCCTTGTGGGAATATGTCTTGGACATATTTTCTAACGTGGGTATGGTGAAGAAAGTTTCCAGTATCCATGTGACAAACAACATATTGTGTTTTTAGTCCAATCTTATCCCTGGGAGTTTGTTTGTCAATCTACACAACCGAGCTATACCCGTTAATGTGAGTATGATGTGAAAAACACAACAAGACTGAAAATATGATCACTGGATTGAATCGACCAGCAATGTCCTCTAGTGGAAAGCGATCGCATACGATGAATGAGATAAGTTTCTATTCAACATGTCCAGATACGTACCTAGGTTAAACAAGAACATCCAACGGACTACACAGCATTTTGACAAGCTCAGTACCTCTTAGTTGTTTTGTGTTCCCCAGAATTGCAGGCTATTGCTGTAAATTAAAGCTGCAAAGGTTCCACCGAGACTTGACCTCAGATTACTGGATTCAATGTCCAGAGTGCTGACCATTACACCAAGGAAACTTATCGACGCTTCATTGTCGAGTGACATTTCTGGCAGTAACTTTGAAACTTTTACTGAAAGCTCCAAGAAGACTGAAACTACGATAGAAGTGAAAAGTAATTTTCTCGTGCGGAAAGTGACCTTCGCGACATCTCATAACAGCTGAGCCCATTTTCTATTTAACGTGCAGATACATACCTAGGGTTAACGAAAATGTGACAAGGACTCCACACTATTTAACGAGCGCAGTATTTGGAACTTGCTTAAAGCTCTCCATAACAGAGACTAATACTGTAATTGAAAGCTGCAAAGATCCCACCGACACTTGAACTCGGATCAACGGATTCAAAGTCCAGAATGCTGACCATTACACCATGGAACCATGTAGACACACCACTGTCGAGTGAAAGTTCTGGCAGAAACTTTTGAGTAGACAAGAAAACATCTCAAAACTGAGGTCATGAAAATATTCCATTCAGGGACTGAATGAAATTTGACTCATCGGGTAAGAACGTGGGTTGCAATATCCACCATAAAGCCTGCTACAATGATTGCGCATAGAAAGTTCTTCCTTAGGTCATAGACAAAGACTGTAGCGACAAGGATGGGATTCGAACCCACGCGCGCAGAACACAATGCATTAGCAGTGCATCACCTTAACCACTCGGCCACCTTGTCTTAGCAATCAAGGTTTTTGCCACATTCTCACCACCTAACTCTTACCAAGCTGACATCAAGTATTGTTGATGGCCTACATCACAGTACAAAAAGTATTTTGCTCACTGCCAAACAATGAGACTCATCACATTTTCTTGACTTTGATAAAAGTGATTTTATCTTCTTACTTCATGAACTTCTTCTAGTCCACTGCCCCATTAATCTCTCTTGCACTGCAAAAATTTGCACAAGGGGCTTTATTGAGCATACAGCAGCAAAAGGCATCCCACGTAGAGCTCAACTTTCAATGGACTCTTTTGGGACTGACGAACACTTGTAATTAATATAAGGTGTTATTTCAATTTCAAACCATCCTTTATGTGGACAAAACTGAAGACCTCAGCAAAATAAGACAGCGGGCAGTTACAAAATCGATTCTCGTGATACACAGCTGTCCTGTTATGACTTGGGGCCATGGAATCAGTGTTCTAATATCAATGTGACTGTGACTTAAAGCTGCAAAGGTCCACCAAAACTTCAACTCAGGTCACTCGATTCAAAGTCCAGACTGTTGATCGTTACACCATGGATCCAAATAATAGCGTGTGTCGATTGGAAGCTCTGACATGGACTTATGAGTAGATCGGAACCCCTACTGAGGAGAGTTCAACACGCAGCAACGTTAGTGTTCATGGCGTGTGCAAATTTCCAAAGAGCCTCCCTTGTGTTGCATTGGTGGTATAGTGGTGAGCATAGCTGCCTTCCAAGCAGTTGACCCGGGTTCGATTCCCGGCCAATGCAGAGGGATCTCTTCCATTTTACATCAGTCATGTTGTGGGCAAAGTTCACTTTCAATTCAAAACAATCCATGTTTAGTGAAACCGAAGACCTCAGAGTGCTAGCAGTTACAAAATCTATCCTCGTGACAAGCGGCAGTACTGTTAAAGAGTTAGATCCATGGAACCACTGTTCTAATGTCACTGCAGCAACTGTCCGAAGTTGAAAGTTTTCCCCAAACCAAGCCTTGTGGGAATATGTCTTGGACATATTTTCTAACGTGGGTATGGTGAAGAAAGTTTCCAGTATCCATGTGACAAACAACATATTGTGTTTTTACTCCAATCTTATCCCTGGGAGTTTGTTTGTCAATCTACACAACCGAGCTATACCCGTTAATGTGAGTATGATGTGAAAAACACAACAAGACTGAAAATATGATCACTGGATTGAATCGACCAGCAATGTCCTCTAGTGGAAAGCGATCGCATATGATGAATGACATACATTTCTATTCAACATGTCCAGATACGTACCTAGGTTAAACAAGAACATCCGATGGACTACACAGCATTTTGACAAGCTCAACACCTCCTAGTTGTTTTGTGTTCCCCAGAATTGCAGGCTATTGCTGTAAATTAAAGCTGAAAAGGTTCCACCGAGATTTGAACTCGGATTACGGGATTCAAAGTCCAGAGTGCTGACCATTACACCATGGAACCGTATCAACGCTTCACTGTCGAGTGAAATTTCTGGCAGTAACTTTGAAACTTTTACTAAAAGCTCCAAGAAGACTGAAACTACGATAGAAGTGAAAAGTAATTTCCTCGTGCGGAAAGTTACCTTCGCGACATCTCATAACAGCTGAGCCCATTTTCTATTTCACGTGCAGATACATACCTAGGGTTAACGAAAACGTCACAAGGACTCCACACTATTTAACGAGCGCAGTATTTGGAACTTGCTTAAAGCTCCCCATAACAGAAACTAATACTGAAATTGAAAGCTGCAAAGATCCCACCGAGACTTGAACTTTGATCAACGGATTCAAAGTCCAGAATGCTGACCATTACACCATGGAACCATGTAGACACCCCACTGTCGAGTGAAAGTTCTGGCAGAAACTTTTGAGTAGACAAGAAAACATCTCAAAACTGAGGTCATGAAAATATTCCATTCAGGGACTGAATAAAATTTGACTCATCGGGTAAGAACGTGGGTTGCAATATCCACCATAAAGCCTGCTACAATGATTGCGCATAGAAAGTTCTTCCTTAGGTCATAGACAAAGACTGCAGCGACAAGGATGGGATTCGAACCCACGCGCGCAGAACACAATGCATTAGCAGTGCATCACCTTAACCACTCGGCCACCTTGTCTTAGCAATCAGGGCTTTTGCCACATTCTCACCACCTAACTCTTACCAAGCTGACATCAAGTATTGTTGATGGCCTACATCACAGTACAAAAAGTATTTTGCTCACTGCCAAACAATGAGACTCATCACATTTTCTTGACTTTGATAAAAGTGATTTTATCTTCTTACTTCATGAACTTCTTCTAGTCCACTGCCCCATTAATCTCTCTTGCACTGCAAAAATTTGCACTAGGGGCTTTATTGAGCATACAGCAGCAAAAGGCATCCCACGTAGAGCTCAACTTTCAATGGACTCTTTTGGGACTGACGAACACTTGTAATTAATATAAGGTGTTATTTCAATTTGAAACCATCCTTTATGTGGACAAAACTGAAGACCTCAGCAAAATAAGACAGCGGGCAGTTACAAAATCGATTCTCGTGATACACAGCTGTCCTGTTATGACTTGGGGCCATGGAATCAGTGTTCTAATATCAATGTGACTGTGACTTAAAGCTGCAAAGGTCCACCAAAACTTCAACTCAGGTCACTCGATTCAAAGTCCAGACTGTTGATCGTTACACCATGGATCCAAATAATAGCGTGTGTCGATTGGAAGCTCTGACATGGACTTATGAGTAGATCGGAACCCCTACTGAGGAGAGTTCAACACGCAGCAACGTTAGTGTTCATGGCGTGTGCAAATTTCCAAAGTGCCTCCTTTGTGTTGCATTGGTGGTATAGTGGTGAGCATAGCTGCCTTCCAAGCAGTTGACCCGGGTTCGATTCCCGGCCAATGCAGAGGGATCTCTTCCATTTTACATCAGTCATGTTGTGGCAAAGTTCACTTTCAATTCAAAACAATCCATGTTTAGTGAAACCGAAGATCTCAGAGTGCTAGCAGTTACAAAATCTATCCTCGTGACAAGCGGCAGTACTGTTAAAGAGTTAGATCCATGGAACCACTGTTCTAATGTCACTGCAGCAACTGTCCGAAGTTGAAAGTTTTCCCCAAACCAAGCCTTGTGGGAATATGTCTTGGACATATTTTCTAACGTGGGTATGGTGAAGAAAGTTTCCAGTATCCATGTGACAAACAACATATTGTGTTTTTACTCCAATCTTATCCCTGGGAGTTTGTTTGTCAATCTACACAACCGAGCTATACCCGTTAATGTGAGTATGATGTGAAAAACACAACAAGACTGAAAATATGATCACTGGATTGAATCGACCAGCAATGTCCTCTAGTGGAAAGCGATCGCATACGATGAATGAGATACATTTCTATTCAACATGTCCAGATACGTACCTAGGTTAAACAAGAACATCCAACGGACTACACAGCATTTTGACAAGCTCAGTACCTCTTAGTTGTTTTGTGTTCCCCAGAATTGCAGGCTATTGCTGTAAATTAAAGCTGCAAAGGTTCCACCGAGACTTGAACTCGGATTACTGGATTCAAAGTCCAGAGTGCTGACCATTACACCATGGAACCGTATCGAGGCTTCACTGTCGAGTGAAATTTCTGGCAGTAACTTTGAAACTTTTACTGAAAGCTCCAAGAAGACTGAAACTACGATAGAAGTGAAAAGTAATTTCCTCGTGCGGAAAGTGACCTTCGCGACATCTCATAACAGCTCAGCCCATTTTCTATTTAACGTGCAGATACATACCTAGGGTTAACGAAAACGTCACAAGGACTCCACACTATTTAACGAGCGCAGTATTTGGAACTTGCTTAAAGCTCTCCATAACAGACACTAATACTGTAATTGAAAGCTGCAAAGATCCCACCGACACTTGAACTCGGATCAACGGATTCAAAGTCCAGAATGCTGACCATTACACCATGTAGACACCCCACTGTCGAGTGAAAGTTCTGGCAGAAACTTTTGAGCAGACAAGAAAACATCTCAAAACTGAGGTCATGAAAATATTCCATTCAGGTACTGAAAGAAATTTGACTCATCGGGTAAGAACGTGGGTTGCAATATCCACCATAAAGCCTCCTACAATGATTGCGCATAGAAAGTTCTTCCTTAGGTCATAGAGAAAGCCTGTAGCGACAAGGATGGGATTCGAACCCACGCGTGCAGAACACAATGCATTAGCAGTGCATCGCCTTGGCCACTCGGCCACCTTGTCTTAGCAATCAAAGTTTTTGCCACATTCTCACCACCTAACTCTTACCAAGCTGACAAGTATTGTTGATGGCTTACATCACAGTACAAAAAGTATTTTGCTCACTGCCAAACAATGAGACTCATCACATTTTCTTGACTTTGATAAAAGTGATTTTATCTTCTTACTTCATGAACTTCTTCTAGTCCACTGCCCCATTAATCTCTCTTGCACTGCAAAAACTTTCACAAGGGGCTTTATTGAGCATACAGCAGCAAAAGGCATCCCACGTAGAGCTCAACTTTCAATGGACTCTTTTGGGACTGACGAACACTTGTAATTATTATAAGGTGTTATTTCAATTTCAAACCATCCTTTATGTGGACAAAACTGAAGACCTCAGCAAAATAAGACAGCGGGCAGTTACAAAATCGATTCTCGTGATACACAGCTGTCCTGTTATGACTTGGGGCCATGGAATCAGTGTTCTAATATCAATGTGACTGTGACTTAAAGCTGCAAAGGTCCACCAAAACTTCAACTCAGGTCACTCGATTCAAAGTCCAGACTGTTGATCGTTACACCATGGATCCAAATAATAGCGTGTGTCGATTGGAAGCTCTGACATGGACCTATGAGTAGATCGGAACCCCTACTGAGGAGAGTTCAACACGCAGCAACGTTAGTGTTCATGGCGTGTGCAAATTTCCAAAGAGCCTCCCTTGTGTTGCATTGGTGGTATAGTGGTGAGCATAGCTGCCCTCCAAGCAGTTGACCCGGGTTCGATTCCCGGCCAATGCAGAGGGATCTCTTCCATTTTACATCAGTCATGTTGTGGCAAAGTTCACTTTCAATTCAAAACAATCCATGTTTAGTGAAACCGAAGACCTCAGAGTGCTAGCAGTTACAAAATCTATCCTCGTGACAAGCGGCAGTACTGTTAAAGAGTTAGAGCCATGGAACCACTGTTCTAATGTCACTGCAGCAACTGTCCGAAGTTGAAAGTTTTCCCCAAACCAAGCCTTGTGGGAATATATCTTGGACATATTTTCTAACGTGGGTATGGTGAAGAAAGTTTCCAGTATCCATGTGACAAACAACATATTGTGTTTTTACTCCAATCTTATCCCTGGGAGTTTGTTTGTCAATCTACACAACCGAGCTATACCCGTTAATGTGAGTATGATGTGAAAAACACAACAAGACTGAAAATATGATCACTGGATTGAATCGACCAGCAATGTCCTCTAGTGGAAAGCGATCGCATACGATGAATGAGATACATTTCTATTCAACATGTCCAGATACGTACCTAGGTTAAACAAGAACATCCAACGGACTACACAGCATTTTGACAAGCTCAGTACCTCTTAGTTGTTTTGTGTTCCCCAGAATTGCAGGCTATTGCTGTAAATTAAAGCTGCAAAGGTTCCACCGAGACTTGACCTCAGATTACTGGATTCAATGTCCAGAGTGCTGACCATTACACCAAGGAAACGTATCGACGCTTAACTGTCGAGTGACATTTCTGGCAGTAACTTTGAAACTTTTACTGAAAGCTCCAAGAAGACTGAAACTACGATAGAAGTGAAAAGTAATTTCCTCGTGCGGAAAGTGACCTTCGCGACATCTCATAACAGCTCAGCCCATTTTCTATTTAACGTGCAGATACATACCTAGGGTTAACGAAAATGTGACAAGGACTCCACACTATTTAACGAGCGCAGTATTTGGAACTTGCTTAAAGCTCTCCATAACAGAGACTAATACTGTAATTGAAAGCTGCAAAGATCCCACCGACACTTGAACTCGGATCAACGGATTCAAAGTCCAGAATGCTGACCATTACACCATGGAACCATGTAGACACTCAACTGTCGAGTGAAAGCTCTGGCAGAAACTTTTGAGTAAACAAGAAAACATATCAAAACTGAGGTCATGAAAATATTCCATTCAGGGACTGAATAAAATTTGACTCATCGGGTAAGAACGTGGGTTGCAATATCCACCATAAAGCCTGCTACAATGATTGCGCATAGAAAGTTCTTCCTTAGGTCATAGACAAAGACTGCAGCGACAAGGATGGGATTCGAACCCACGCGCGCAGAACACAATGCATTAGCAGTGCATCACCTTAACCACTCGGCCACCTTGTCTTAGCAATCAGGGTTTTTGCCACATTCTCACCACCTAACTCTTACCAAGCTGACATCAAGTATTGTTGATGGCCTACATCACAGTACAAAAAGTATTTTGCTCACTGCCAAACAATGAGACTCATCACATTTTCTTGACTTTGATAAAAGTGATTTTATCTTCTTACTTCATGAACTTCTTCTAGTCCACTGCCCCATTAATCTCTCTTGCACTGCAAAAATTTGCACTAGGGGCTTTATTGAGCATACAGCAGCAAAAGGCATCCCACGTAGAGCTCAACTTTCAATGGACTCTTTTGGGACTGACGAACACTTGTAATTAATATAAGGTGTTATTTCAATTTGAAACCATCCTTTATGTGGACAAAACTGAAGACCTCAGCAAAATAAGACAGCGGGCAGTTACAAAATCGATTCTCGTGATACACAGCTGTCCTGTTATGACTTGGGGCCATGGAATCAGTGTTCTAATATCAATGTGACTGTGACTTAAAGCTGCAAAGGTCCACCAAAACTTCAACTCAGGTCACTCGATTCAAAGTCCAGACTGTTGATCGTTACACCATGGATCCAAATAATAGCGTGTGTCGATTGGAAGCTCTGACATGGATTTATGAGTAGATCGGAACCCCTACTGAGGAGAGTTCAACACGCAGCAACGTTAGTGTTCATGGCGTGTGCAAATTTCCAAAGAGCCTCCCTTGTGTTGCATTGGTGGTATAGTGGTGAGCATAGCTGCCTTCCAAGCAGTTGACCCGGGTTCGATTCCCGGCCAATGCAGAGGGATCTCTTCCATTTTACATCAGTCATGTTGTGGCAAAGTTCACTTTCAATTCAAAACAATCCATGTTTAGTGAAACCGAAGACCTCAGAGTGCTAGCAGTTACAAAATCTATCCTCGTGACAAGCGGCAGTACTGTTAAAGAGTTAGATCCATGGAACCACTGTTCTAATGTCACTGCAGCAACTGTCCGAAGTTGAAAGTTTTCCCCAAACCAAGCCTTGTGGGAATATGTCTTGGACATATTTTCTAACGTGGGTATGGTGAAGAAAGTTTCCAGTATCCATGTGACAAACAACATATTGTGTTTTTACTCCAATCTTATCCCTGGGAGTTTGTTTGTCAATCTACACAACCGAGCTATACCCGTTAATGTGAGTATGATGTGAAAAACACAACAAGACTGAAAATATGATCACTGGATTGAATCGACCAGCAATGTCCTCTAGTGGAAAGCGATCGCATACGATGAATGAGATACATTTCTATTCAACATGTCCAGATACGTACCTAGGTTAAACAAGAACATCCAACGGACTACACAGCATTTTGACAAGCTCAGTACCTCTTAGTTGTTTTGTGTTCCCCAGAATTGCAGGCTATTGCTGTAAATTAAAGCTGCAAAGGTTCCACCGAGACTTGAACTCGGATTACTGGATTCAAAGTCCAGAGTGCTGACCATTACACCATGGAACCGTATCGAGGCTTCACTGTCGAGTGAAATTTCTGGCAGTAACTTTGAAACTTTTACTGAAAGCTCCAAGAAGACTGAAACTACGATAGAAGTGAAAAGTAATTTCCTCGTGCGGAAAGTGACCTTCGCGACATGTCATAACAGCTGAGCACATTTTCTATTTAACGTGCAGATACATACCTAGGGTTAACGAAAACGTCACAAGGACTCCACACTATGTAACGAGCGCAGTATTTGGAACTTGCTTAAAGCTCTCCATAACAGACACTAATACTGTAATTGAAAGCTGCAAAGATCCCACCGACACTTGAACTCGGATCAACGGATTCAAAGTCCAGAATGCTGACCATTACACCATGTAGACACCCCACTGTCGAGTGAAAGTTCTGGCAGAAACTTTTGAGTAGACAAGAAAACATCTCAAAACTGAGGTCATGAAAATATTCCATTCAGGGACTGAAAGAAATTTGACTCATCGGGTAAGAACGTGGGTTGCAATATCCACCATAAAGCCTCCTACAATGATTGCGCATAGAAAGTTCTTCCTTAGGTCATAGAGAAAGCCTGTAGCGACAAGGATGGGATTCGAACCCACGCGTGCAGAACACAATGCATTAGCAGTGCATCGCCTTGGCCACTCGGCCACCTTGTCTTAGCAATCAAAGTTTTTGCCACATTCTCACCACCTAACTCTTACCAAGCTGACAAGTATTGTTGATGGCTTACATCACAGTACAAAAAGTATTTTGCTCACTGCCAAACAATGAGACTCATCACATTTTCTTGACTTTGATAAAAGTGATTTTATCTTCTTACTTCATGAACTTCTTCTAGTCCACTGCCCCATTAATCTCTCTTGCACTGCAAAAACTTTCACAAGGGGCTTTATTGAGCATAGAGCAGCAAAAGGCATCCCACGTAGAGCTCAACTTTCAATGGACTCTTTTGGGACTGACGAACACTTGTAATTAATATAAGGTGTTATTTCAATTTCAAACCATCCTTTATGTGGACAAAACTGAAGACCTCAGCAAAATAAGACAGCGGGCAGTTACAAAATCGATTCTCGTGATACACAGCTGTCCTGTTATGACTTGGGGCCATGGAATCAGTGTTCTAATATCAATGTGACTGTGACTTAAAGCTGCAAAGGTCCACCAAAACTTCAACTCAGGTCACTCGATTCAAAGTCCAGACTGTTGATCGTTACACCATGGATCCAAATAATAGCGTGTGTCGATTGGAAGCTCTGACATGGACCTATGAGTAGATCGGAACCCCTACTGAGGAGAGTTCAACACGCAGCAACGTTAGTGTTCATGGCGTGTGCGAATTTCCAAAGAGCCTCCCTTGTGTTGCATTGGTGGTATAGTGGTGAGCATAGCTGCCCTCCAAGCAGTTGACACGGGTTCGATTCCCGGCCAATGCAGAGGGATCTCTTCCATTTTACATCAGTCATGTTGTGGCAAAGTTCACTTTCAATTCAAAACAATCCATGTTTAGTGAAACCGAAGACCTCAGAGTGCTAGCAGTTACAAAATCTATCCTCGTGACAAGCGGCAGTACTGTTAAAGAGTTAGAGCCATGGAACCACTGTTCTAATGTCACTGCAGCAACTGTCCGAAGTTGAAAGTTTTCCCCAAACCAAGCCTTGTGGGAATATGTCTTGGACATATTTTCTAACGTGGGTATGGTGAAGAAAGTTTCCAGTATCCATGTGACAAACAACATATTGTGTTTTTACTCCAATCTTATCCCTGGGAGTTTGTTTGTCAATCTACACAACCGAGCTATACCCGTTAATGTGAGTATGATGTGAAAAACACAACAAGACTGAAAATATGATCACTGGATTGAATCGACCAGCAATGTCCTCTAGTGGAAAGCGATCGCATACGATGAATGAGATAAGTTTCTATTCAACATGTCCAGATACGTACCTAGGTTAAACAAGAACATCCAACGGACTACACAGCATTTTGACAAGCTCAGTACCTCTTAGTTGTTTTGTGTTCCCCAGAATTGCAGGCTATTGCTGTAAATTAAAGCTGCAAAGGTTCCACCGAGACTTGACCTCAGATTACTGGATTCAATGTCCAGAGTGCTGACCATTACACCAAGGAAACGTATCGACGCTTAACTGTCGAGTGACATTTCTGGCAGTAACTTTGAAACTTTTACTGAAAGCTCCAAGAAGACTGAAACTACGATAGAAGTGAAAAGTAATTTCCTCGTGCGGAAAGTGACCTTCGCGACATCTCATAACAGCTGAGCCCATTTTCTATTTAACGTGCAGATACATACCTAGGGTTAACGAAAATGTGACAAGGACTCCACACTATTTAACGAGCGCAGTATTTGGAACTTGCTTAAAGCTCTCCATAACAGAGACTAATACTGTAATTGAAAGCTGCAAAGATCCCACCGACACTTGAACTCGGATCAACGGATTCAAAGTCCAGAATGCTGACCATTACACCATGGAACCATGTAGACACGCCACTGTCGAGTGAAAGTTCTGGCAGAAACTTTTGAGTAGACAAGAAAACATCTCAAAACTGAGGTCATGAAAATATTCCATTCAGGGACTGAATGAAATTTGACTCATCGGGTAAGAACGTGGGTTGCAATATCCACCATAAAGCCTGCTACAATGATTGCGCATAGAAAGTTCTTCCTTATGTCATAGACAAAGACTGTAGCGACAAGGATGGGATTCGAACCCACGCGCGCAGAACACAATGCATTAGTAGTGCATCACCTTAACCACTCGGCCACCTTGTCTTAGCAATCAAGGTTTTTGCCACATTCTCACCACCTAACTCTTACCAAGCTGACATCAAGTATTGTTGATGGCCTACATCACAGTACAAAAAGTATTTTGCTCACTGCCAAACAATGAGACTCATCACATTTTCTTGACTTTGATAAAAGTGATTTTATCTTCTTACTTCATGAACTTCTTCTAGTCCACTGCCCCATTAATCTCTCTTGCACTGCAAAAATTTGCACAAGGGGCTTTATTGAGCATACAGCAGCAAAAGGCATCCCACGTAGAGCTCAACTTTCAATGGACTCTTTTGGGACTGACGAACACTTGTAATTAATATAAGGTGTTATTTCAATTTCAAACCATCCTTTATGTGGACAAAACTGAAGACCTCAGCAAAATAAGACAGCGGGCAGTTACAAAATCGATTCTCGTGATACACAGCTGTCCTGTTATGACTTGGGGCCATGGAATCAGTGTTCTAATATCAATGTGACTGTGACTTAAAGCTGCAAAGGTCCACCAAAACTTCAACTCAGGTCACTCGATTCAAAGTCCAGACTGTTGATCGTTACACCATGGATCCAAATAAAAGCGTGTGTCGATTGGAAGCTCTGACATGGACTTATGAGTAGATCGGAACCCCTACTGAGGAGAGTTCAACACGCAGCAACGTTAGTGTTCATGGCGTGTGCAAATTTCCAAAGAGTCTCCCTTGTGTTGCATTGGTGGTATAGTGGTGAGCATAGCTGCCTTCCAAGCAGTTGACCCGGGTTCGATTCCCGGCCAATGCAGAGGGATCTCTTCCATTTTACATCAGTCATGTTGTGGCAAAGTTCACTTTCAATTCAAAACAATCCATGTTTAGTGAAACCGAAGACCTCAGAGTGCTAGCAGTTACAAAATCTATCCTCGTGACAAGCGGCAGTACTGTTTAAGAGTTAGATCCATGGAACCACTGTTCTAATGTCACTGCAGCAACTGTCCGAAGTTGAAAGTTTTCCCCAAACCAAGCCTTGTGGGAATATGTCTTGGACATATTTTCTAACGTGGGTATGGTGAAGAAAGTTTCCAGTATCCATGTGACAAACAACATATTGTGTTTTTACTCCAATCTTATCCCTGGGAGTTTGTTTGTCAATCTACACAACCGAGCTATACCCGTTAATGTGAGTATGATGTGAAAAACACAACAAGACTGAAAATATGATCACTGGATTGAATCGACCAGCAATGTCCTCTAGTGGAAAGCGATCGCATACGATGAATGAGATACATTTCTATTCAACATGTCCAGATACGTACCTAGGTTAAACAAGAACATCCAACGGACTACACAGCATTTTGACAAGCTCAGTACCTCTTAGTTGTTTTATGTTCCCCAGAATTGCAGGCTATTGCTGTAAATTAAAGCTGCAAAGGTTCCACCGAGACTTGACCTCGGATTACTGGATTCAAAGTCCAGAGTGCTGACCATTACACCAAGGAAACGTATCGACGCTTAACTGTCGAGTGACATTCCTGGCAGTAACTTTGAAACTTTTACTGAAAGCTCCAAGAAGACTGAAACTACGATAGAAGTGAAAAGTAATTTCCTCGTGCGGAAAGTGACCTTCGCGACATCTCATAACAGCTGAGCCCATTTTCTATTTAACGTGCAGATACATACCTAGGGTTAACGAAAATGAGACAAGGACTCCACACTATTTAACGAGCGCAGTATTTGGAACTTGCTTAAAGCTCTCCATAACAGAGACTAATACTGTAATTGAAAGCTGCAAAGATCCCACCGACACTTGAACTCGGATCAACGGATTCAAAGTCCAGAATGCTGACCATTACACCATGGAACCATGTAGACACACCACTGTCGAGTGAAAGTTCTGGCAGAAACTTTTGAGTAGACAAGAAAACATCTCAAAACTGAGGTCATGAAAATATTCCATTCAGGGACTGAATGAAATTTGACTCATCGGGTAAGAACGTGGGTTGCAATATCCACCATAAAGCCTGCTACAATGATTGCGCATAGAAAGTTCTTCCTTAGGTCATAGAGAAAGCCTGTAGCGACAAGGATGGGATTCGAACCCACGCGTGCAGAACACAACGCATTAGCAGTGCATCGCCTTAACCACTCGGCCACCTTGTCTTAGCAATCAGGGTTTTTGCCACATTCTCACATCCTAACTCTTACCAAGCTGAAATCAAGTATTGTTGATGGCTTACATCACAGTACAAAAAGTATTTTGCTCACTGCCAAACAATGAGACTCATCACATTTTCTTGACTTTGATAAAAGTGATTTTATCTTCTTACTTCATGAACTTCTTCTAGTCCACTGCCCCATTAATCTCTCTTGCACTGCAAAATCTTGCACAAGGGGCTTTATTGAGCATACAGCAGCAAAAGGCATCCCACGTAGAGCTCAACTTTCAATGGACTCTTTTGGGACTGACGAACACTTGTAATTATTATAAGGTGTTATTTCAATTTCAAACCATCCTTTATGTGGACAAAACTGAAGACCTCAGCAAAATAAGACAGCGGGCAGTTACAAAATCGATTCTCGTGATACACAGCTGTCCTGTTATGACTTGGGGCCATGGAATCAGTGTTCTAATATCAATGTGACTGTGACTTAAAGCTGCAAAGGTCCACCAAAACTTCAACTCAGGTCACTCGATTCAAAGTCCAGACTGTTGATCGTTACACCATGGATCCAAATAATAGCGTGTGTCGATTGGAAGCTCTGACATGGACCTATGAGTAGATCGGAACCCCTACTGAGGAGAGTTCAACACGCAGCAACGTTAGTGTTCATGGCGTGTGCAAATTTCCAAAGAACCTCCCTTGTGTTGCATTGGTGGTATAGTGGTGAGCATAGCTGCCCTCCAAGCAGTTGACCCGGGTTCGATTCCCGGCCAATGCAGAGGGATCTCTTCCATTTTACATCAGTCATGTTGTGGCAAAGTTCACTTTCAATTCAAAACAATCCATGTTTAGTGAAACCGAAGACCTCAGAGTGCTAGCAGTTACAAAATCTATCCTCGTGACAAGCGGCAGTACTGTTAAAGAGTTAGAGCCATGGAACCACTGTTCTAATGTCACTGCAGCAACTGTCCGAAGTTGAAAGTTTTCCCCAAACCAAGCCTTGTGGGAATATGTCTTGGACATATTTTCTAACGTGGGTATGGTGAAGAAAGTTTCCAGTATCCATGTGACAAACAACATATTGTGTTTTTACTCCAATCTTATCCCTGGGAGTTTGTTTGTCAATCTACACAACCGAGCTATACCCGTTAATGTGAGTATGATGTAAAAACACAACAAGACTGAAAATGTGATCACTGGATTGAATCGACCAGCAATGTCCTCTAGTGGAAAGCGATCGCATACGATGAATGAGATACATTTCTATTCAACATGTCCAGATACGTACCTAGGTTAAACAAGAACATCCAACGGACTACACAGCATTTTGACAAGCTCAGTACCTCTTAGTTGTTTTGTGTTCCCCAGAGTTGCAGGCTATTGCTGTAAATTAAAGCTGCAAAGGTTCCACCGAGACTTGAACTCGGATTACTGGATTCAAAGTCCAGAGTGCTGACCATTACACCATGGAACCGAATCAACGCTTCGCTGTCGAGTAAAATTTCTGGCAGTAACTTTGAAACTTTTACTGAAAGCTCCAAGAAGACTGAAACTACGATAGAAGTGAAAAGTAATTTCCTCGTGCGGAAAGTGACCTTCGCGACATGTCATAACAGCTGAGCAAATTTTCTATTTCACGTGCAGATACATACCTAGGGTTAAAGAAAAAGTCACAAGGACTCCACACTATTTAACGAGCGCAGTATTTGGAACTTGCTTAAAGCTCTCCATAACAGAGACTAATACTGTAATTGAAAGCTGCAAAGCTCCCACCGAGACTTGAACTTTGATCAACGGATTCAAAGTCCAGAATGCTGACCATTACACCGTGGAACCATGTAGACACGCCACTGTCGAGTGAAAGTTCTGGCAGAAACTTTTGAGTAGACAAGAAAACATCTCAAAACTGAGGTCATGAAAATATTCCATTCAGGGACTGAATAAAATTTGACTCATCGGGTAAGAACGTGGGTTGCAATATCCACCATAAAGCCTGCTACAATGATTGCGCATAGAAAGTTCTTCCTTAGGTCATAGACAAAGACTGCAGCGACAAGTATGGGATTCGAACCCACGCGCGCAGAACACAATGCATTAGCAGTGCATCACCTTAACCACTCGGCCACCTTGTCTTAGCAATCAGGGTTTTTGCCACATTCTCACCACCTAACTCTTACCAAGCTGACATCACGTATTGTTGATGGCCTACATCACAGTACAAAAAGTATTTTGCTCACTGCCAAACAATGAGACTCATCACATTTTCTTGACTTTGATAAAAGTGATTTTATCTTCTTACTTCATGAACTTCTTCTAGTCCACTGCCCCATTAATCTCTCTTGCACTGCAAAAATTTGCACAAGGGGCTTTATTGAGCATACAGCAGCAAAAGGCATCCCACGTAGAGCTCAACTTTCAATGGACTCTTTTGGGACTGACGAACACTTGTAATTAATATAAGGTGTTATTTCAATTTCAAACCATCCTTTATGTGGACAAAACTGAAGACCTCAGCAAAATAAGACAGCGGGCAGTTACAAAATCGATTCTCGTGATACACAGCTGTCCTGTTATGACTTGGGGCCATGGAATCAGTGTTCTAATATCAATGTGACTGTGACTTAAAGCTGCAAAGGTCCACCAAAACTTCAACTCAGGTCACTCGATTCAAAGTCCAGACTGTTGATCGTTACACCATGGATCCAAATAATAGCGTGTGTCGATTGGAAGCTCTGACATGGACTTCTGAGTAGATCGGAACCCCTACTGAGGAGAGTTCAACACGCAGCAACGTTAGTGTTCATGGCGTGTGCAAATTTCCAAAGAGCCTCCCTTGTGTTGCATTGGTGGTATAGTGGTGAGCATAGCTGCCTTCCAAGCAGTTGACCCGGGTTCGATTCCCGGCCAATGCAGAGGGATCTCTTCCATTTTACATCAGTCATGTTGTGGCAAAGTTCACTTTCAATTCAAAACAATCCATGTTTAGTGAAACCGAAGACCTCAGAGTGCTAGCAGTTACAAAATCTATCCTCGTGACAAGCGGCAGTACTGTTAAAGAGTTAGAGCCATGGAACCACTGTTCTAATGTCATTGCAGCAACTGTCCGAAGTTGAAAGTTTTCCCCAAACCAAGCCTTGTGGGAATATGTCTTGGACATATTTTCTAACGTGGGTATGGTGAAGAAAGTTTCCAGTATCCATGTGACAAACAACATATTGTGTTTTTACTCCAATCTTATCCCTGGGAGTTTGTTTGTCAATCTACACAACCGAGCTATACCCGTTAATGTGAGTATGATGTGAAAAACACAACAAGACTGAAAATATGATCACTGGATTGAATCGACCAGCAATGTCCTCTAGTGGAAAGCGATCGCATACGATGAATGAGATACATTTCTATTCAACATGTCCAGATACGTACCTAGGTTAAACAAGAACATCCAACGGACTACACAGCATTTTGACAAGCTCAGTACCTCTTAGTTGTTTTGTGTTCCCCAGAATTGCAGGCTATTGCTGTAAATTAAAACTGCAAAGGTTCCACCGAGACTTGAACTCGGATTACTGGATTCAAAGTCCAGAGTGCTGACCATTACACCATGGAACCGTATCGAGGCTTCACTGTCGAGTGAAATTTCTGGCAGTAACTTTGAAACTTTTACTGAAAGCTCCAAGAAGACTGAAACTACGATAGAAGTGAAAAGTAATTTCCTCGTGCGGAAAGTGACCTTCGCGACATGTCATAACAGCTGAGCACATTTTCTATTTAACGTGCAGATACATACCTAGGGTTAACGAAAACGTCACAAGGACTCCACACTATTTAACGAGCGCAGTATTTGGAACTTGCTTAAAGCTCTCCATAACAGACACTAATACTGTAATTGAAAGCTGCAAAGATCCCACCGACACTTGAACTCGGATCAACGGATTCAAAGTCCAGAATGCTGACCATTACACCATGGAACCATGTAGACACCCCACTGTCGAGTGAAAGTTCTGGCAGAAACTTTTGAGTAGACAAGAAAACATCTCAAAACTGAGGTCATGAAAATATTCCATTCAGGGACTGAATGAAATTTGACTCATCGGGTAAGAACGTGGGTTGCAATATCCACCATAAAGCCTGCTACAATGATTGCGCATAGAAAGTTCTTCCTTAGGTCATAGAGAAAGCCTGTAGCGACAAGGATGGGATTCGAACCCACGCGTGCAGAACACAATGCATTAGCAGTGCATCACCTTAACCACTCGGCCACCTTGTCTTAGCAATCAGGGTTTTTGCCACATTCTCACCACCTAACTCTTACCAAGCTGACATCACGTATTGTTGATGGCCTACATCACAGTACAAAAAGTATTTTGCTCACTGCCAAACAATGAGACTCATCACATTTTCTTGACTTTGATAAAAGTGATTTTATCTTCTTACTTCATGAACTTCTTCTAGTCCACTGCCCCATTAATCTCTCTTGCACTGCAAAAATTTGCACAAGGGGCTTTATTGAGCATACAGCAGCAAAAGGCATCCCACGTAGAGCTCAACTTTCAATGGACTCTTTTGGGACTGACGAACACTTGTAATTAATATAAGGTGTTATTTCAATTTCAAACCATCCTTTATGTGGACAAAACTGAAGACCTCAGCAAAATAAGACAGCGGGCAGTTACAAAATCGATTCTCGTGATACACAGCTGTCCTGTTATGACTTGGGGCCATGGAATCAGTGTTCTAATATCAATGTGACTGTGACTTAAAGCTGCAAAGGTCCACCAAAACTTCAACTCAGGTCACTCGATTCAAAGTCCAGACTGTTGATCGTTACACCATGGATCCAAATAATAGCGTGTGTCGATTGGAAGCTCTGACATGGACTTCTGAGTAGATCGGAACCCCTACTGAGGAGAGTTCAACACGCAGCAACGTTAGTGTTCATGGCGTGTGCAAATTTCCAAAGAGCCTCCCTTGTGTTGCATTGGTGGTATAGTGGTGAGCATAGCTGCCTTCCAAGCAGTTGACCCGGGTTCGATTCCCGGCCAATGCAGAGGGATCTCTTCCATTTTACATCAGTCATGTTGTGGCAAAGTTCACTTTCAATTCAAAACAATCCATGTTTAGTGAAACCGAAGACCTCAGAGTGCTAGCAGTTACAAAATCTATCCTCGTGACAAGCGGCAGTACTGTTAAAGAGTTAGAGCCATGGAACCACTGTTCTAATGTCATTGCAGCAACTGTCCGAAGTTGAAAGTTTTCCCCAAACCAAGCCTTGTGGGAATATGTCTTGGACATATTTTCTAACGTGGGTATGGTGAAGAAAGTTTCCAGTATCCATGTGACAAACAACATATTGTGTTTTTACTCCAATCTTATCCCTGGGAGTTTGTTTGTCAATCTACACAACCGAGCTATACCCGTTAATGTGAGTATGATGTGAAAAACACAACAAGACTGAAAATATGATCACTGGATTGAATCGACCAGCAATGTCCTCTAGTGGAAAGCGATCGCATACGATGAATGAGATACATTTCTATTCAACATGTCCAGATACGTACCTAGGTTAAACAAGAACATCCAACGGACTACACAGCATTTTGACAAGCTCAGTACCTCTTAGTTGTTTTGTGTTCCCCAGAATTGCAGGCTATTGCTGTAAATTAAAACTGCAAAGGTTCCACCGAGACTTGAACTCGGATTACTGGATTCAAAGTCCAGAGTGCTGACCATTACACCATGGAACCGTATCGAGGCTTCACTGTCGAGTGAAATTTCTGGCAGTAACTTTGAAACTTTTACTGAAAGCTCCAAGAAGACTGAAACTACGATAGAAGTGAAAAGTAATTTCCTCGTGCGGAAAGTGACCTTCGCGACATGTCATAACAGCTGAGCACATTTTCTATTTAACGTGCAGATACATACCTAGGGTTAACGAAAACGTCACAAGGACTCCACACTATTTAACGAGCGCAGTATTTGGAACTTGCTTAAAGCTCTCCATAACAGACACTAATACTGTAATTGAAAGCTGCAAAGATCCCACCGACACTTGAACTCGGATCAACGGATTCAAAGTCCAGAATGCTGACCATTACACCATGGAACCATGTAGACACCCCACTGTCGAGTGAAAGTTCTGGCAGAAACTTTTGAGTAGACAAGAAAACATCTCAAAACTGAGGTCATGAAAATATTCCATTCAGGGACTGAATGAAATTTGACTCATCGGGTAAGAACGTGGGTTGCAATATCCACCATAAAGCCTGCTACAATGATTGCGCATAGAAAGTTCTTCCTTAGGTCATAGAGAAAGCCTGTAGCGACAAGGATGGGATTCGAACCCACGCGTGCAGAACACAATGCATTAGCAGTGCATCACCTTAACCACTCGGCCACCTTGTCTTAGCAATCAGGGTTTTTGCCACATTCTCACCACCTAACTCTTACCAAGCTGACATCAAGTATTGTTGATGGCCTACATCACAGTACAAAAAGTATTTTGCTCACTGCCAAACAATGAGACTCATCACATTTTCTTGACTTTGATAAAAGTGATTTTATCTTCTTACTTCATGAACTTCTTCTAGTCCACTGCCCCATTAATCTCTCTTGCACTGCAAAAATGTGCACTAGGGGCTTTATTGAGCATACAGCAGCAAAAGGCATCCCACGTAGAGCTCAACTTTCAATGGACTCTTTTGGGACTGACGAACACTTGTAATTAATATAAGGTGTTATTTCAATTTCAAACCATCCTTTATGTGGACAAAACTGAAGACCTCAGCAAAATAAGACAGCGGGCAGTTACAAAATCGATTCTCGTGATACACAGCTGTCCTGTTATGACTTGGGGCCATGGAATCAGTGTTCTAATATCAATGTGACTGTGACTTAAAGCTGCAAAGGTCCACCAAAACTTCAACTCAGGTCACTCGATTCAAAGTCCAGACTGTTGCTCGTTACACCATGGATCCAAATAATAGCGTGTGTCGATTGCAAGCTCTGACATGGACTTATGAGTAGATCGGAACCCTTACTGAGGAGAGTTCAACACGCAGCAACGTTAGTGTTCATGGCGTGTGCAAATTTCCAAAGAGCCTCCCTTGTGT
Organism: Lampris incognitus; assembly: GCF_029633865.1. Classification (NCBI taxonomy): domain Eukaryota; kingdom Metazoa; phylum Chordata; class Actinopteri; order Lampriformes; family Lampridae; genus Lampris; species Lampris incognitus. The sequence continues at coordinate 39,654,757 of NC_079212.1, forward strand.
TGCATTGGTGGTATAGTGGTGAGCATAGCTGCCTTCCAAGCAGTTGACCCGGGTTCGATTCCCGGCCAATGCAGAGGGATCTCTTCCATTTTACATCAGTCATGTTGTGGCAAAGTTCACTTTCAATTCAAAACAATCCATGTTTAGTGAAACCGAAGACCTCAGAGTGCTAGCAGTTACAAAATCTATCCTCGTGACAAGCGGCAGTACTGTTAAAGAGTTAGATCCATGGAACCACTGTTCTAATGTCACTGCAGCAACTGTCCGAAGTTGAAAGTTTTCCCCAAACCAAGCCTTGTGGGAATATGTCTTGGACATATTTTCTAACGTGGGTATGGTGAAGAAAGTTTCCAGTATCCATGTGACAAACAACATATTGTGTTTTTACTCCAATCTTATCCCTGGGAGTTTGTTTGTCAATCTACACAACCGAGCTATACCCGTTAATGTGAGTATGATGTGAAAAACACAACAAGACTGAAAATATGATCACTGGATTGAATCAACCTGCAATGTCCTCTAGTGGAAAGCGATCGCATATGATGAATGACATACATTTCTATTCAACATGTCCAGATACGTACCTAGGTTAAACAAGAACATCCGATGGACAACACAGCATTTTGACAAGCTCAACACCTCCTAGTTGTTTTGTGTTCCCCAGAATTGCAGGCTATTGCTGTAAATTAAAGCTGAAAAGGTTCCACCGAGATTTGAACTCGGATTACTGGATTCAAAGTCCAGAGTGCTGACCATTACACCATGTAACCGTATCAACGCTTCACTGTCGAGTGAAATTTCTGGCAGTAACTTTGAAACTTTTACTAAAAGCTCCAAGAAGACTGAAACTACGATAGAAGTGAAAAGTAATTTCCTCGTGCGGAAAGTTACCTTCGCGACATCTCATAACAGCTGAGCCCATTTTCTATTTCACGTGCAGATACATACCTAGGGTTAACGAAAACGTCACAAGGACTCCACACTATTTAACGAGCGCAGTATTTGGAACTTGCTTAAAGCTCCCCATAACAGAAACTAATACTGTAATTGAAAGCTGCAAAGATCCCACCGAGACTTGAACTTTGATCAACGGATTCAAAGTCCAGAATGCTGACCATTACACCATGGAACCATGTAGACACCCCACTGTCGAGTGAAAGTTCTGGCAGAAACTTTTGAGTAGACAAGAAAACATCTCAAAACTGAGGTCATGAAAATATTCCATTCAGGGACTGAATGAAATTTGACTCATCGGGTAAGAACGTGGGTTGCAATATCCATCATAAATCCTGCTACAATGATTGCGCATAGAAAGTTCTTCCTTAGGTCATAGAGAAAGCCTGTAGCGACAAGGATGGGATTCGAACCCACGCGTGCAGAACACAACGCATTAGCAGTGCATCGCCTTAACCACTCGGCCACCTTGTCTTAGCAATCAGGGTTTTTGCCACATTCTCACATCCTAACTCTTACCAAGCTGACATCAAGTATTGTTGATGGCTTACATCACAGTACAAAAAGTATTTTGCTCACTGCCAAACAATGAGACTCATCACATTTTCTTGACTTTGATAAAAGTGATTTTATCTTCTTACTTCATGAACTTCTTCTAGTCCACTGCCCCATTAATCTCTCTTGCACTGCAAAAATTTGCACAAGGGGCTTTATTGAGCATACAGCAGCAAAAGGCATCCCACGTAGAGCTCAACTTTCAATGGACTCTTTTGGGACTGACGAACACTTGTAATTATTATAAGGTGTTATTTCAATTTCAAACCATCCTTTATGTGGACAAAACTGAAGACCTCAGCAAAATAAGACAGCGGGCAGTTACAAAATCGATTCTCGTGATACACAGCTGTCCTGTTATGACTTGGGGCCATGGAATCAGTGTTCTAATATCAATGTGACTGTGACTTAAAGCTGCAAAGGTCCACCAAAACTTCAACTCAGGTCACTCGATTCAAAGTCCAGACTGTTGATCGTTACACCATGGATCCAAATAATAGCGTGTGTCGATTGGAAGCTCTGACATGGACCTATGAGTAGATCGGAACCCCTACTGAGGAGAGTTCAACACGCAGCAACGTTAGTGTTCATGGCGTGTGCAAAATTCCAAAGAGCCTCCCTTGTGTTGCATTGGTGGTATAGTGGTGAGCATAGCTGCCTTCCAAGCAGTTGACCCGGGTTCGATTCCCGGCCAATGCAGAGGGATCGCTTCCATTTTACATCAGTCATGTTGTGGCAAAGTTCACTTTCAATTCAAAACAATCCATGTTTAGTGAAACCGAAGACCTCAGAGTGCTAGCAGTTACAAAATCTATCCTCGTGACAAGCGGCAGTACTGTTAAAGAGTTAGATCCATGGAACCACTGTTCTAATGTCACTGCAGCAACTGTCCGAAGTTGAAAGTTTTCCCCAAACCAAGCCTTGTGGGAATATGTCTTGGACATATTTTCTAACGTGGGTATGGTGAAGAAAGTTTCCAGTATCCATGTGACAAACAACATATTGTGTTTTTACTCCAATCTTATCCCTGGGAGTTTGTTTGTCAATCTACACAACCGAGCTATACCCGTTAATGTGAGTATGATGTGAAAAACACAACAAGACTGAAAATATGATCACTGGATTGAATCAACCTGCAATGTCCTTTAGTGGAAAGCGATCGCATATGATGAATGACATACATTTCTATTCAACATGTCCAGATACGTACCTAGGTTAAACAAGAACATCCGATGGACTAAACAGCATTTTGACAAGCTCAACACCTCCTAGTTGTTTTGTGTTCCCCAGAATTGCAGGCTATTGCTGTAAATTAAAGCTGAAAAGGTTCCACCGAGATTTGAACTCGGATTACTGGATTCAAAGTCCAGAGTGCTGACCATTACACCATGTAACCGTATCAACGCTTCACTGTCGAGTGAAATTTCTGGCAGTAACTTTGAAACTTTTACTAAAAGCTCCAAGAAGACTGAAACTACGATAGAAGTGAAAAGTAATTTCCTCGTGCGGAAAGTTACCTTCGCGACATCTCATAACAGCTGAGCCCATTTTCTATTTCACGTGCAGATACATACCTAGGGTTAACGAAAACGTCACAAGGACTCCACACTATTTAACGAGCGCAGTATTTGGAACTTGCTTAAAGCTCCCCATAACAGAAACTAATACTGTAATTGAAAGCTGCAAAGATCCCACCGACACTTGAACTTTGATCAACGGATTCAAAGTCCAGAATGATGACCATTACACCATGGAACCATGTAGACACACCACTGTCGAGTGAAAGTTCTGGCAGAAACTTTTGAGTAGACAAGAAAACATCTCAAAACTGAGGTCATGAAAATATTCCATTCAGGGACTGAATGAAATTTGACTCATCGGGTAAGAACGTGGGTTGCAATATCCATCATAAATCCTGCTACAATGATTGCGCATAGAAAGTTCTTCCTTAGGTCATAGAGAAAGCCTGTAGCGACAAGGATGGGATTCGAACCCACGCGTGCAGAACACAACGCATTAGCAGTGCATCGCCTTAACCACTCGGCCACCTTGTCTTAGCAATCAGGGTTTTTGCCACATTCTCACATCCTAACTCTTACCAAGCTGACATCAAGTATTGTTGATGGCTTACATCACAGTACAAAAAGTATTTTGCTCACTGCCAAACAATGAGACTCATCACATTTTCTTGACTTTGATAAAAGTGATTTTATCTTCTTACTTCATGAACTTCTTCTAGTCCACTGCCCCATTAATCTCTCTTGCACTGCAAAAATTTGCACAAGGGGCTTTATTGAGCATACAGCAGCAAAAGGCATCCCACGTAGAGCTCAACTTTCAATGGACTCTTTTGGGACTGACGAACACTTGTAATTATTATAAGGTGTTATTTCAATTTCAAACCATCCTTTATGTGGACAAAACTGAAGACCTCAGCAAAATAAGACAGCGGGCAGTTACAAAATCGATTCTCGTGATACACAGCTGTCCTGTTATGACTTGGGGCCATGGAATCAGTGTTCTAATATCAATGTGACTGTGACTTAAAGCTGCAAAGGTCCACCAAAACTTCAACTCAGGTCACTCGATTCAAAGTCCAGACTGTTGATCGTTACACCATGGATCCAAATAATAGCGTGTGTCGATTGGAAGCTCTGACATGGACCTATGAGTAGATCGGAACCCCTACTGAGGAGAGTTCAACACGCAGCAACGTTAGTGTTCATGGCGTGTGCAAAATTCCAAAGAGCCTCCCTTGTGTTGCATTGGTGGTATAGTGGTGAGCATAGCTGCCCTCCAATTAGTTGACCCGGGTTCGATTCCCGGCCAATGCAGAGGGAACTCTTCCATTTTACATCAGTCATGTTGTGGCAAAGTTCACTTTCAATTCAAAACAATCCATGTTTAGTGAAACCGAAGACCTCAGAGTGCTAGCAGTTACAAAATCTATCCTCGTGACAAGCGGCAGTACTGTTAAAGAGTTAGAGCCATGGAACCACTGTTCTAATGTCACTGCAGCAACTGTCCGAAGTTGAAAGTTTTCCCCAAACCAAGCCTTGTGGGAATATGTCTTGGACATATTTTCTAACGTGGTTATGGTGAAGAAAGTTTCCAGTATCCATGTGACAAACAACATATTGTGTTTTTACTCCAATCTTATCCCTGGGAGTTTGTTTGTCAATCTACACAACCGAGCTATACCCGTTAATGTGAGTATGATGTGAAAAACACAACAAGACTGAAAATATGATCACTGGATTGAATCGACCAGCAATGTCCTCTAGTGGAAAGCGATCGCATACGATGAATGAGATAAGTTTCTATTCAACATGTCCAGATACGTACCTAGGTTAAACAAGAACATCCAACGGACTACACAGCATTTTGACAAGCTCAGTACCTCTTAGTTGTTTTGTGTTCCCCAGAATTGCAGGCTATTGCTGTAAATTAAAGCTGCAAAGGTTCCACCGAGACTTGACCTCAGATTACTGGATTCAATGTCCAGAGTGCTGACCATTCCACCAAGGAAACGTATCGACGCTTAACTGTCGAGTGACATTTCTGGCAGTAACTTTGAAACTTTTACTGAAAGCTCCAAGAAGACTGAAACTACGATAGAAGTGAAAAGTAATTTCCTCGTGCGGAAAGTGACCTTCGCGACATCTCATAACAGCTGAGCCCATTTTCTATTTAACGTGCAGATACATACCTAGGGTTAACGAAAATGTGACAAGGACTCCACACTATTTAACGAGCGCAGTATTTGGAACTTGCTTAAAGCTCTCCATAACAGACACTAATACTGTAATTGAAAGCTGCAAAGATCCCACCGACACTTGAACTCGGATCAACGGATTCAAAGTCCAGAATGCTGACCATTACACCATGGAACCATGTAGACACCCCACTGTCGAGTGAAAGTTCTGGCAGAAACTTTTGAGTAGACAAGAAAACATCTCAAAACTGAGGTCAGGAAAAAATTCCATTCAGGGACTGAATGAAATTTGACTCATCGGGTAAGAACGTGGGTTGCAATATCCACCATAAAGCCTGCTACAATGATTGCGCATAGAAAGTTCTTCCTTAGGTCATAGAGAAAGCCTGTAGCGACAAGGATGGGATTCGAACCCACGCGTGCAGAACACAATGCATTAGCAGTGCATCACCTTAACCACTCGGCCACCTTGTCTTAGCAATCAGGGTTTTTGCCACATTCTCACCACCTAACTCTTACCAAGCTGACATCAAGTATTGTTGATGGCCTACATCACAGTACAAAAAGTATTTTGCTCACTGCCAAACAATGAGACTCATCACATTTTCTTGACTTTGATAAAAGTGATTTTATCTTCTTACTTCATGAACTTCTTCTAGTCCACTGCCCCATTAATCTCTCTTGCACTGCAAAAATTTGCACTAGGGGCTTTATTGAGCATACAGCAGCAAAAGGCATCCCACGTAGAGCTCAACTTTCAATGGACTCTTTTGGGACTGACGAACACTTGTAATTAATATAAGGTGTTATTTCAATTTCAAACCATCCTTTATGTGGACAAAACTGAAGACCTCAGCAAAATAAGACAGCGGGCAGTTACAAAATCGATTCTCGTGATACACAGCTGTCCTGTTATGACTTGGGGCCATGGAATCAGTGTTCTAATATCAATGTGACTGTGACTTAAAGCTGCAAAGGTCCACCAAAACTTCAACTCAGGTCACTCGATTCAAAGTCCAGACTGTTGCTCGTTACACCATGGATCCAAATAATAGCGTGTGTCGATTGCAAGCTCTGACATGGACTTATGAGTAGATCGGAACCCTTACTGAGGAGAGTTCAACACGCAGCAACGTTAGTGTTCATGGCGTGTGCAAATTTCCAAAGAGCCTCCCTTGTGTTGCATTGGTGGTATAGTGGTGAGCATAGCTGCCTTCCAAGCAGTTGACCCGGGTTCGATTCCCGGCCAATGCAGAGGGATCTCTTCCATTTTACATCAGTCATGTTGTGGCAAAGTTCACTTTCAATTCAAAACAATCCATGTTTAGTGAAACCGAAGACCTCAGAGTGCTAGCAGTTACAAAATCTATCCTCGTGACAAGCGGCAGTACTGTTAAAGAGTTAGATCCATGGAACCACTGTTCTAATGTCACTGCAGCAACTGTCCGAAGTTGAAAGTTTTCCCCAAACCAAGCCTTGTGGGAATATGTCTTGGACATATTTTCTAACGTGGGTATGGTGAAGAAAGTTTCCAGTATCCATGTGACAAACAACATATTGTGTTTTTACTCCAATCTTATCCCTGGGAGTTTGTTTGTCAATCTACACAACCGAGCTATACCCGTTAATGTGAGTATGATGTGAAAAACACAACAAGACTGAAAATATGATCACTGGATTGAATCAACCTGCAATGTCCTCTAGTGGAAAGCGATCGCATATGATGAATGACATACATTTCTATTCAACATGTCCAGATACGTACCTAGGTTAAACAAGAACATCCGATGGACAACACAGCATTTTGACAAGCTCAACACCTCCTAGTTGTTTTGTGTTCCCCAGAATTGCAGGCTATTGCTGTAAATTAAAGCTGAAAAGGTTCCACCGAGATTTGAACTCGGATTACTGGATTCAAAGTCCAGAGTGCTGACCATTACACCATGTAACCGTATCAACGCTTCACTGTCGAGTGAAATTTCTGGCAGTAACTTTGAAACTTTTACTAAAAGCTCCAAGAAGACTGAAACTACGATAGAAGTGAAAAGTAATTTCCTCGTGCGGAAAGTTACCTTCGCGACATCTCATAACAGCTGAGCCCATTTTCTATTTCACGTGCAGATACATACCTAGGGTTAACGAAAACGTCACAAGGACTCCACACTATTTAACGAGCGCAGTATTTGGAACTTGCTTAAAGCTCCCCATAACAGAAACTAATACTGTAATTGAAAGCTGCAAAGATCCCACCGAGACTTGAACTTTGATCAACGGATTCAAAGTCCAGAATGCTGACCATTACACCATGGAACCATGTAGACACCCCACTGTCGAGTGAAAGTTCTGGCAGAAACTTTTGAGTAGACAAGAAAACATCTCAAAACTGAGGTCATGAAAATATTCCATTCAGGGACTGAATGAAATTTGACTCATCGGGTAAGAACGTGGGTTGCAATATCCATCATAAATCCTGCTGCAATGATTGCGCATAGAAAGTTCTTCCTTAGGTCATAGAGAAAGCCTGTAGCGACAAGGATGGGATTCGAACCCACGCGTGCAGAACACAACGCATTAGCAGTGCATCGCCTTAACCACTCGGCCACCTTGTCTTAGCAATCAGGGTTTTTGCCACATTCTCACATCCTAACTCTTACCAAGCTGACATCAAGTATTGTTGATGGCTTACATCACAGTACAAAAAGTATTTTGCTCACTGCCAAACAATGAGACTCATCACATTTTCTTGACTTTGATAAAAGTGATTTTATCTTCTTACTTCATGAACTTCTTCTAGTCCACTGCCCCATTAATCTCTCTTGCACTGCAAAAATTTGCACAAGGGGCTTTATTGAGCATACAGCAGCAAAAGGCATCCAACGTAGAGCTCAACTTTCAATGGACTCTTTTGGGACTGACGAACACTTGTAATTATTATAAGGTGTTATTTCAATTTCAAACCATCCTTTATGTGGACAAAACTGAAGACCTCAGCAAAATAAGACAGCGGGCAGTTACAAAATCGATTCTCGTGATACACAGCTGTCCTGTTATGACTTGGGGCCATGGAATCAGTGTTCTAATATCAATGTGACTGTGACTTAAAGCTGCAAAGGTCCACCAAAACTTCAACTCAGGTCACTCGATTCAAAGTCCAGACTGTTGATCGTTACACCATGGATCCAAATAATAGCGTGTGTCGATTGGAAGCTCTGACATGGACCTATGAGTAGATCGGAACCCCTACTGAGGAGAGTTCAACACGCAGCAACGTTAGTGTTCATGGCGTGTGCAAAATTCCAAAGAGCCTCCCTTGTGTTGCATTGGTGGTATAGTGGTGAGCATAGCTGCCTTCCAAGCAGTTGACCCGGGTTCGATTCCCGGCCAATGCAGAGGGATCGCTTCCATTTTACATCAGTCATGTTGTGGCAAAGTTCACTTTCAATTCAAAACAATCCATGTTTAGTGAAACCGAAGACCTCAGAGTGCTAGCAGTTACAAAATCTATCCTCGTGACAAGCGGCAGTACTGTTAAAGAGTTAGATCCATGGAACCACTGTTCTAATGTCACTGCAGCAACTGTCCGAAGTTGAAAGTTTTCCCCAAACCAAGCCTTGTGGGAATATGTCTTGGACATATTTTCTAACGTGGGTATGGTGAAGAAAGTTTCCAGTATCCATGTGACAAACAACATATTGTGTTTTTACTCCAATCTTATCCCTGGGAGTTTGTTTGTCAATCTACACAACCGAGCTATACCCGTTAATGTGAGTATGATGTGAAAAACACAACAAGACTGAAAATATGATCACTGGATTGAATCAACCTGCAATGTCCTCTAGTGGAAAGCGATCGCATATGATGAATGACATACATTTCTATTCAACATGTCCAGATACGTACCTAGGTTAAACAAGAACATCCGATGGACTACACAGCATTTTGACAAGCTCAACACCTCCTAGTTGTTTTGTGTTCCCCAGAATTGCAGGCTATTGCTGTAAATTAAAGCTGAAAAGGTTCCACCGAGATTTGAACTCGGATTACTGGATTCAAAGTCCAGAGTGCTGACCATTACACCATGTAACCGTATCAACGCTTCAATGTCGAGTGAAATTTCTGGCAGTAACTTTGAAACTTTTACTAAAAGCTCCAAGAAGACTGAAACTACGATAGAAGTGAAAAGTAATTTCCTCGTGCGGAAAGTTACCTTCGCGACATCTCATAACAGCTGAGCCCATTTTCTATTTCACGTGCAGATACATACCTAGGGTTAACGAAAACGTCACAAGGACTCCACACTATTTAACGAGCGCAGTATTTGGAACTTGCTTAAAGCTCCCCATAACAGAAACTAATACTGTAATTGAAAGCTGCAAAGATCCCACCGAGACTTGAACTTTGATCAACGGATTCAAAGTCCAGAATGCTGACCATTACACCATGGAACCATGTAGACACCCCACTGTCGAGTGAAAGTTCTGGCAGAAACCTTTGAGTAGACAAGAAAACATCTCAAAACTGAGGTCATGAAAATATTCCATTCAGGGACTGAATGAAATTTGACTCATCGGGTAAGAACGTGGGTTGCAATATCCATCATAAATCCTGCTACAATGATTGCGCATAGAAAGTTCTTCCTTAGGTCATAGAGAAAGCCTGTAGCGACAAGGATGGGATTCGAACCCACGCGTGCAGAACACAACGCATTAGCAGTGCATCGCCTTAACCACTCGGCCACCTTGTCTTAGCAATCAGGGTTTTTGCCACATTCTCACATCCTAACTCTTACCAAGCTGACATCAAGTATTGTTGATGGCTTACATCACAGTACAAAAAGTATTTTGCTCACTGCCAAACAATGAGACTCATCACATTTTCTTGACTTTGATAAAAGTGATTTTATCTTCTTACTTCATGAACTTCTTCTAGTCCACTGCCCCATTAATCTCTCTTGCACTGCAAAAATTTGCACAAGGGGCTTTATTGAGCATACAGCAGCAAAAGGCATCCCACGTAGAGCTCAACTTTCAATGGACTCTTTTGGGACTGACGAACACTTGTAATTATTATAAGGTGTTATTTCAATTTCAAACCATCCTTTATGTGGACAAAACTGAAGACCTCAGCAAAATAAGACAGCGGGCAGTTACAAAATCGATTCTCGTGATACACAGCTGTCCTGTTATGACTTGGGGCCATGGAATCAGTGTTCTAATATCAATGTGACTGTGACTTAAAGCTGCAAAGGTCCACCAAAACTTCAACTCAGGTCACTCGATTCAAAGTCCAGACTGTTGATCGTTACACCATGGATCCAAATAATAGCGTGTGTCGATTGGAAGCTCTGACATGGACCTATGAGTAGATCGGAACCCCTACTGAGGAGAGTTCAACACGCAGCAACGTTAGTGTTCATGGCGTGTGCAAAATTCCAAAGAGCCTCCCTTGTGTTGCATTGGTGGTATAGTGGTGAGCATAGCTGCCCTCCAATTAGTTGACCCGGGTTCGATTCCCGGCCAATGCAGAGGGAACTCTTCCATTTTACATCAGTCATGTTGTGGCAAAGTTCACTTTCAATTCAAAACAATCCATGTTTAGTGAAACCGAAGACCTCAGAGTGCTAGCAGTTACAAAATCTATCCTCGTGACAAGCGGCAGTACTGTTAAAGAGTTAGAGCCATGGAACCACTGTTCTAATGTCACTGCAGCAACTGTCCGAAGTTGAAAGTTTTCCCCAAACCAAGCCTTGTGGGAATATGTCTTGGACATATTTTCTAACGTGGGTATGGTGAAGAAAGTTTCCAGTATCCATGTGACAAACAACATATTGTGTTTTTACTCCAATCTTATCCCTGGGAGTTTGTTTGTCAATCTACACAACCGAGCTATACCCGTTAATGTGAGTATGATGTGAAAAACACAACAAGACTGAAAATATGATCACTGGATTGAATCGACCAGCAATGTCCTCTAGTGGAAAGCGATCGCATACGATGAATGAGATAAGTTTCTATTCAACATGTCCAGATACGTACCTAGGTTAAACAAGAACATCCAACGGACTACACAGCATTTTGACAAGCTCAGTACCTCTTAGTTGTTTTGTGTTCCCCAGAATTGCAGGCTATTGCTGTAAATTAAAGCTGCAAAGGTTCCACCGAGACTTGACCTCAGATTACTGGATTCAATGTCCAGAGTGCTGACCATTCCACCAAGGAAACGTATCGACGCTTAACTGTCGAGTGACATTTCTGGCAGTAACTTTGAAACTTTTACTGAAAGCTCCAAGAAGACTGAAACTACGATAGAAGTGAAAAGTAATTTCCTCGTGCGGAAAGTGACCTTCGCGACATCTCATAACAGCTGAGCCCATTTTCTATTTAACGTGCAGATACATACCTAGGGTTAACGAAAATGTGACAAGGACTCCACACTATTTAACGAGCGCAGTATTTGGAACTTGCTTAAAGCTCTCCATAACAGAGACTAATACTGTAATTGAAAGCTGCAAAGATCCCACCGACACTTGAACTCGGATCAACGGATTCAAAGTCCAGAATGCTGACCATTACACCATGGAACCATGTAGACACACCACTGTCGAGTGAAAGCTCTGGCAGAAACTTTTGAGTAAACAAGAAAACATATCAAAACTGAGGTCATGAAAATATTCCATTCAGGGACTGAATGAAATTTGACTCATCGGGTAAGAACGTGGGTTGCAATATCCACCATAAAGCCTGCTACAATGATTGCGCATAGAAAGTTCTTCCTTAGGTCATAGAGAAAGCCTGTAGCGACAAGGATGGGATTCGAACCCACGCGTGCAGAACACAACGCATTAGCAGTGCATCGCCTTAACCACTCGGCCACCTTGTCTTAGCAATCAGGGTTTTTGCCACATTCTCACATCCTAACTCTTACCAAGCTGACATCAAGTATTGTTGATGGCTTACATCACAGTACAAAAAGTATTTTGCTCACTGCCAAACAATGAGACTCATCACATTTTCTTGACTTTGATAAAAGTGATTTTATCTTCTTACTTCATGAACTTCTTCTAGTCCACTGCCCCATTAATCTCTCTTGCACTGCAAAAATTTGCACAAGGGGCTTTATTGAGCATACAGCAGCAAAAGGCATCCCACGTAGAGCTCAACTTTCAATGGACTCTTTTGGGACTGACGAACACTTGTAATTATTATAAGGTGTTATTTCAATTTCAAACCATCCTTTATGTGGACAAAACTGAAGACCTCAGCAAAATAAGACAGCGGGCAGTTACAAAATCGATTCTCGTGATACACAGCTGTCCTGTTATGACTTGGGGCCATGGAATCAGTGTTCTAATATCAATGTGACTGTGACTTAAAGCTGCAAAGGTCCACCAAAACTTCAACTCAGGTCACTCGATTCAAAGTCCAGACTGTTGATCGTTACACCATGGATCCAAATAATAGCGTGTGTCGATTGGAAGCTCTGACATGGACCTATGAGTAGATCGGAACCCCTACTGAGGAGAGTTCAACACGCAGCAACGTTAGTGTTCATGGCGTGTGCAAATTTCCAAAGAGCCTCCCTTGTGTTGCATTGGTGGTATAGTGGTGAGCATAGCTGCCTTCCAAGCAGTTGACCCGGGTTCGATTCTCGGCCAATGCAGAGGGATCTCTTCCATTTTGCATCAGTCATGTTGTGGCAAAGTTCACTTTCAATTCAAAACAATCCATGTTTAGTGAAACCGAAGACCTCAGAGTGCTAGCAGTTACAAAATCTATCCTCGTGACAAGCGGCAGTACTGTTAAAGAGTTAGATCCATGGAACCACTGTTCTAATGTCACTGCAGCAACTGTCCGAAGTTGAAAGTTTTCCCCAAACCAAGCCTTGTGGGAATATGTCTTGGACATATTTTCTAACGTGGGTATGGTGAAGAAAGTTTCCAGTATCCATGTGACAAACAACATATTGTGTTTTTACTCCAATCTTATCCCTGGGAGTTTGTTTGTCAATCTACACAACCGAGCTATACCCGTTAATGTGAGTATGATGTGAAAAACACAACAAGACTGAAAATATGATCACTGGATTGAATCAACCTGCAATGTCCTCTAGTGGAAAGCGATCGCATATGATGAATGACATACATTTCTATTCAACATGTCCAGATACGTACCTAGGTTAAACAAGAACATCCGATGGACTACACAGCATTTTGACAAGCTCAACACCTCCTAGTTGTTTTGTGTTCCCCAGAATTGCAGGCTATTGCTGTAAATTAAAGCTGAAAAGGTTCCACCGAGATTTGAACTCGGATTACTGGATTCAAAGTCCAGAGTGCTGACCATTACACCATGGAACCGTATCAACGCTTCACTGTCGAGTGAAATTTCTGGCAGTAACTTTGAAACTTTTACTAAAAGCTCCAAGAAGACTGAAACTACGATAGAAGTGAAAAGTAATTTCCTCGTGCGGAAAGTTACATTCGCGACATCTCATAACAGCTGAGCACATTTTCTATTTCACGTGCAGATACATACCTAGGGTTAACGAAAACGTCACAAGGACTCCACACTATTTAACGAGCGCAGTATTTGGAACTTGCTTAAAGCTCTCCATAACAGAAACTAATACTGTAATTGAAAACTGCAAAGATCCCACCGAGACTTGAACTTTGATCACCGGATTCAAAGTCCAGAATGCTGACCATTACACCATGGAACCATGTAGACACCCCACTGTCGAGTGAAAGTTCTGGCAGAAACTTTTGAGTAGACAAGAAAACATCTCAAAACTGAGGTCATGAAAATATTCCATTCAGGGACTGAATGAAATTTGACTCATCGGGTAAGAACGTGGGTTGCAATATCCACCATAAAGCCTGCTACAATGATTGCGCATAGAAAGTTCTTCCTTAGGTCATAGACAAAGACTGTAGCGACAAGGACGGGATTCGAACCCACGCGCGCAGAACACAAAGCATTAGCAGTGCATCACCTTAACCACTCGGCCACCTTGTCTTAGCAATCAGGGTTTTTGCCACATTCTCACCACCTAACTCTTACCAAGCTGACATCAAGTATTGTTGATGGCCTACATCACAGTACAAAAAGTATTTTGCTCACTGCCAAACAATGAGACTCATCACATTTTCTTGACTTTGATAAAAGTGATTTTATCTTCTTACTTCATGAACTTCTTCTAGTCCACTGCCCCATTAATCTCTCTTGCACTGCAAAAATTTGCACTAGGGGCTTTATTGAGCATACAGCAGCAAAAGGCATCCCACGTAGAGCTCAACTTTCAATGGACTCTTTTGGGACTGACGAACACTTGTAATTAATATAAGGTGTTATTTCAATTTCAAACCATCCTTTATGTGGACAAAACTGAAGACCTCAGCAAAATAAGACAGCGGGCAGTTACAAAATCGATTCTCGTGATACACAGCTGTCCTGTTATGACTTGGGGCCATGGAATCAGTGTTCTAATATCAATGTGACTGTGACTTAAAGCTGCAAAGGTCCACCAAAACTTCAACTCAGGTCACTCGATTCAAAGTCCAGACTGTTGATCGTTACACCATGGATCCAAATAATAGCGTGTGTCGATTGGAAGCTCTGACATGGACTTATGAGTAGATCGGAACCCCTACTGAGGAGAGTTCAACACGCAGCAACGTTAGTGTTCATGGCGTGTGCAAATTTCCAAAGAGCCTCCCTTGTGTTGCATTGGTGGTATAGTGGTGAGCATAGCTGCCTTCCAAGCAGTTGACCCGGGTTCGATTCTCGGCCAATGCAGAGGGATCTCTTCCATTTTGCATCAGTCATGTTGTGGCAAAGTTCACTTTCAATTCAAAACAATCCATGTTTAGTGAAACCGAAGACCTCAGAGTGCTAGCAGTTACAAAATCTATCCTCGTGACAAGCGGCAGTACTGTTAAAGAGTTAGATCCATGGAACCACTGTTCTAATGTCACTGCAGCAACTGTCCGAAGTTGAAAGTTTTCCCCAAACCAAGCCTTGTGGGAATATGTCTTGGACATATTTTCTAACGTGGGTATGGTGAAGAAAGTTTCCAGTATCCATGTGACAAACAACATATTGTGTTTTTACTCCAATCTTATCCCTGGGAGTTTGTTTGTCAATCTACACAACCGAGCTATACCCGTTAATGTGAGTATGATGTGAAAAACACAACAAGACTGAAAATATGATCACTGGATTGAATCAACCTGCAATGTCCTCTAGTGGAAAGCGATCGCATACGATGAATGACATACATTTCTATTCAACATGTCCAGATACGTACCTAGGTTAAACAAGAACATCCGATGGACTACACAGCATTTTGACAAGCTCAACACCTCCTAGTTGTTTTGTGTTCCCCAGAATTGCAGGCTATTGCTGTAAATTAAAGCTGAAAAGGTTCCAACGAGATTTGAACTCGGATTACTGGATTCAAAGTCCAGAGTGCTGACCATTACACCATGGAACCGTATCAACGCTTCACTGTCGAGTGAAATTTCTGGCAGTAACTTTGAAACTTTTACTAAAAGCTCCAAGAAGACTGAAACTACGATAGAAGTGAAAAGTAATTTCCTCGTGCGGAAAGTTACATTCGCGACATCTCATAACAGCTGAGCACATTTTCTATTTCACGTGCAGATACATACCTAGGGTTAACGAAAACGTCACAAGGACTCCACACTATTTAACGAGCGCAGTATTTGGAACTTGCTTAAAGCTCTCCATAACAGAAACTAATACTGTAATTGAAAACTGCAAAGATCCCACCGAGACTTGAACTTTGATCAACGGATTCAAAGTCCAGAATGCTGACCATTACACCATGGAACCATGTAGACACCCCACTGTCGAGTGAAAGTTCTGGCAGAAACTTTTGAGTAGACAAGAAAACATCTCAAAACTGAGGTCATGAAAATATTCCATTCAGGGACTGAATGAAATTTGACTCATCGGGTAAGAACGTGGGTTGCAATATCCACCATAAAGCCTGCTACAATGATTGCGCATAGAAAGTTCTTCCTTAGGTCATAGACAAAGACTGTAGCGACAAGGACGGGATTCGAACCCACGCGCGCAGAACACAAAGCATTAGCAGTGCATCACCTTAACCACTCGGCCACCTTGTCTTAGCAATCAGGGTTTTTGCCACATTCTCACCACCTAACTCTTACCAAGCTGACATCAAGTATTGTTGATGGCCTACATCACAGTACAAAAAGTATTTTGCTCACTGCCAAACAATGAGACTCATCACATTTTCTTGACTTTGATTAAAGTGATTTTATCTTCTTACTTCATGAACTTCTTCTAGTCCACTGCCCCATTAATCTCTCTTGCACTGCAAAAATTTGCACTAGGGGCTTTATTGAGCATACAGCAGCAAAAGGCATCCCACGTAGAGCTCAACTTTCAATGGACTCTTTTGGGACTGACGAACACTTGTAATTAATATAAGGTGTTATTTCAATTTCAAACCATCCTTTATGTGGACAAAACTGAAGACCTCAGCAAAATAAGACAGCGGGCAGTTACAAAATCGATTCTCGTGATACACAGCTGTCCTGTTATGACTTGGGGCCATGGAATCAGTGTTCTAATATCAATGTGACTGTGACTTAAAGCTGCAAAGGTCCACCAAAACTTCAACTCAGGTCACTCGATTCAAAGTCCAGACTGTTGATCGTTACACCATGGATCCAAATAATAGCGTGTGTCGATTGGAAGCTCTGACATGGACTTATGAGTAGATCGGAACCCCTACTGAGGAGAGTTCAACACGCAGCAACGTTAGTGTTCATGGCGTGTGCAAATTTCCAAAGAGCCTCCCTTGTGTTGCATTGGTGGTATAGTGGTGAGCATAGCTGCCTTCCAAGCAGTTGACCCGGGTTCGATTCTCGGCCAATGCAGAGGGATCTCTTCCATTTTGCATCAGTCATGTTGTGGCAAAGTTCACTTTCAATTCAAAACAATCCATGTTTAGTGAAACCGAAGACCTCAGAGTGCTAGCAGTTACAAAATCTATCCTCGTGACAAGCGGCAGTACTGTTAAAGAGTTAGATCCATGGAACCACTGTTCTAATGTCACTGCAGCAACTGTCCGAAGTTGAAAGTTTTCCCCAAACCAAGCCTTGTGGGAATATGTCTTGGACATATTTTCTAACGTGGGTATGGTGAAGAAAGTTTCCAGTATCCATGTGACAAACAACATATTGTGTTTTTACTCCAATCTTATCCCTGGGAGTTTGTTTGTCAATCTACACAACCGAGCTATACCCGTTAATGTGAGTATGATGTGAAAAACACAACAAGACTGAAAATATGATCACTGGATTGAATCAACCTGCAATGTCCTCTAGTGGAAAGCGATCGCATATGATGAATGACATACATTTCTATTCAACATGTCCAGATACGTACCTAGGTTAAACAAGAACATCCGATGGACTACACAGCATTTTGACAAGCTCAACACCTCCTAGTTGTTTTGTGTTCCCCAGAATTGCAGGCTATTGCTGTAAATTAAAGCTGAAAAGGTTCCAACGAGATTTGAACTCGGATTACTGGATTCAAAGTCCAGAGTGCTGACCATTACACCATGGAACCGTATCAACGCTTCACTGTCGAGTGAAATTTCTGGCAGTAACTTTGAAACTTTTACTAAAAGCTCCAAGAAGACTGAAACTACGATAGAAGTGAAAAGTAATTTCCTCGTGCGGAAAGTTACATTCGCGACATCTCATAACAGCTGAGCACATTTTCTATTTCACGTGCAGATACATACCTAGGGTTAACGAAAACGTCACAAGGACTCCACACTATTTAACGAGCGCAGTATTTGGAACTTGCTTAAAGCTCTCCATAACAGAAACTAATACTGTAATTGAAAACTGCAAAGATCCCACCGAGACTTGAACTTTGATCAACGGATTCAAAGTCCAGAATGCTGACCATTACACCATGGAACCATGTAGACACCCCACTGTCGAGTGAAAGTTCTGGCAGAAACTTTTGAGTAGACAAGAAAACATCTCAAAACTGAGGTCATGAAAGTATTCCATTCAGGGACTGAATGAAATTTGACTCATCGGGTAAGAACGTGGGTTGCAATATCCATCATAAATCCTGCTACAATGATTGCGCATAGAAAGTTCTTCCTTAGGTCATAGAGAAAGACTGTAGCGACAAGGATGGGATTCGAACCCACGCGTGCAGAACACAACGCATTAGCAGTGCATCGCCTTAACCACTCGGCCACCTTGTCTTAGCAATCAGGGTTTTTGCCACATTCTCACATCCTAACTCTTACCAAGCTGAAATCAAGTATTGTTGATGGCTTACATCACAGTACAAAAAGTATTTTGCTCACTGCCAAACAATGAGACTCATCACATTTTCTTGACTTTGATAAAAGTGATTTTATCTTCTTACTTCATGAACTTCTTCTAGTCCACTGCCCCATTAATCTCTCTTGCACTGCAAAATCTTGCACAAGGGGCTTTATTGAGCATACAGCAGCAAAAGGCATCCCACGTAGAGCTCAACTTTCAATGGACTCTTTTGGGACTGACGAACACTTGTAATTATTATAAGGTGTTATTTCAATTTCAAACCATCCTTTATGTGGACAAAACTGAAGACCTCAGCAAAATAAGACAGCGGGCAGTTACAAAATCGATTCTCGTGATACACAGCTGTCCTGTTATGACTTGGGGCCATGGAATCAGTGTTCTAATATCAATGTGACTGTGACTTAAAGCTGCAAAGGTCCACCAAAACTTCAACTCAGGTCACTCGATTCAAAGTCCAGACTGTTGATCGTTACACCATGGATCCAAATAATAGCGTGTGTCGATTGGAAGCTCTGATATGGACCTATGAGTAGATCGGAACCCCTACTGAGGAGAGTTCAACACGCAGCAACGTTAGTGTTCATGGCGTGTGCAAAAATCCAAAGAGCCTCCCTTGTGTTGCATTGGTGGTATAGTGGTGAGCATAGCTGCCCTCCAAGCAGTTGACCCGGGTTCGATTCCCGGCCAATGCAGAGGGATCTCTTCCATTTTACATCAGTCATGTTGTGGCAAAGTTCACTTTCAATTCAAAACAATCCATGTTTAGTGAAACCGAAGACCTCAGAGTGCTAGCAGTTACAAAATCTATCCTCGTGACAAGCGGCAGTACTGTTAAAGAGTTAGAGCCATGGAACCACTGTTCTAATGTCACTGCAGCAACTGTCCGAAGTTGAAAGTTTTCCCCAAACCAAGCCTTGTGGGAATATGTCTTGGACATATTTTCTAACGTGGGTATGGTGAAGAAAGTTTCCAGTATCCATGTGACAAACAACATATTGTGTTTTTACTCCAATCTTATCCCTGGGAGTTTGTTTGTCAATCTACACAACCGAGCTATACCCGTTAATGTGAGTATGATGTGAAAAACACAACAAGACTGAAAATGTGATCACTGGATTGAATCGACCAGCAATGTCCTCTAGTGGAAAGCGATCGCATACGATGAATGAGATACATTTCTATTCAACATGTCCAGATACGTACCTAGGTTAAACAAGAACATCCAACGGACTACACAGCATTTTGACAAGCTCAGTACCTCTTAGTTGTTTTGTGTTCCCCAGAATTGCAGGCTATTGCTGTAAATTAAAGCTGCAAAGGTTCCACCGAGACTTGAACTCGGATTACTGGATTCAAAGTCCAGAGTGCTGACCATTACACCATGGAACCGTATCAACGCTTCACTGTCGAGTGAAATTTCTGGCAGTAACTTTGAAACTTTTACTGAAAGCTCCAAGAAGACTGAAACTACGATAGAAGTGAAAAGTAATTTCCTCGTGCGGAAAGTGACCTTCGCGACATGTCATAACAGCTGAGCACATTTTCTATTTCACGTGCAGATACATACCTAGGGTTAAAGAAAAATTCACAAGGACTCCACACTATTTAACGAGCGCAGTATTTGGAACTTGCTTAAAGCTCTCCATAACAAAGACTAATACTGTAATTGAAAGCTGCAAAGATCCCACCGAGACTTGAACTTTGATCAACGGATTCAAAGTCCAGAATGCTGACCATTACACCATGGAACCATGTAGACACGCCACTGTCGAGTGAAAGTTCTGGCAGAAACTTTTGAGTAGACAACAAAATATCTCAAAACTGAGGTCATGAAAATATTCCATTCAGGGACTGAATGAAATTTGACTCATCGGGTAAGAACGTGGGTTGCAATACCCATCATAAATCCTGCTACAATGATTGCGCATAGAAAGTTCTTCCTTAGGTCATAGAGAAAGCCTGTAGCGACAAGGATGGGATTCGAACCCACGCGCGCAGAACACAACGCATTAGCAGTGCATCGCCTTAACCACTCGGCCACCTTGTCTTAGCAGTAACGATTTTTGCCACATTCTCCCCACCTAACTCTTACAAAGCTGACATCAAGTATTGTTGATGGCTTACATCAGGGTACAAAAAGTATTTTGCTCACTGCCAAACAATGAGACTCATCACATTTTCTTGACTTTGATAAAAGTGATTTTATCTTCTTACTTCATGAACTTCTTCTAGTCCACTGCCCCATTAATCTCTCTTGCACTGCAAAAACTTTCACAAGGGGCTTTATTGAGCATACAGCAGCAAAAGGCATCCCACGTAGAGCTCAACTTTCAATGGACTCTTTTGGGACTGACGAACACTTGTAATTATTATAAGGTGTTATTTCAATTTCAAACCATCCTTTATGTGGACAAAACTGAAGACCTCAGCAAAATAAGACAGCGGGCAGTTACAAAATCGATTCTCGTGATACACAGCTGTCCTGTTATGACTTGGGGCCATGGAATCAGTGTTCTAATATCAATGTGACTGTGACTTAAAGCTGCAAAGGTCCACCAAAACTTCAACTCAGGTCACTCGATTCAAAGTCCAGACTGTTGATCGTTACACCATGGATCCAAATAAAAGCGTGTGTCGATTGGAAGCTCTGACATGGACTTATGAGTAGATCGGAACCCCTACTGAGGAGAGTTCAACACGCAGCAACGTTAGTGTTCATGGCATGTGCAAATTTCCAAAGAGCCTCCCTTGTGTTGCATTGGTGGTATAGTGGTGAGCATAGCTGCCCTCCAAGCAGTTGACCCGGGTTCGATTCCCGGCCAATGCAGAGGGATCTCTTCCATTTTACATCAGTCATGTTGTGGCAAAGTTCACTTTCAATTCAAAACAATCCATGTTTAGTGAAACCGAAGACCTCAGAGTGCTAGCAGTTACAAAATCTATCCTCGTGACAAGCGGCAGTACTGTTAAAGAGTTAGATCCATGGAACCACTGTTCTAATGTCACTGCAGCAACTGTCCGAAGTTGAAAGTTTTCCCCAAACCAAGCCTTGTGGGAATATGTCTTGGACATATTTTCTAACGTGGGTATGGTGAAGAAAGTTTCCAGTATCCATGTGACAAACAACATATTGTGTTTTTACTCCAATCTTATCCCTGGGAGTTTTTTTGTCAATCTACACAACCGAGCTATACCCGTTAATGTGAGTATGATGTGAAAAACACAACAAGACTGAAAATGTGATCACTGGATTGAATCAACCTGCAATGTCCTCTAGTGGAA
The DNA here is from genome assembly GCF_029633865.1 of Lampris incognitus. Taxonomy (NCBI): domain Eukaryota; kingdom Metazoa; phylum Chordata; class Actinopteri; order Lampriformes; family Lampridae; genus Lampris; species Lampris incognitus. The sequence continues at coordinate 39,676,635 of NC_079212.1, forward strand.
AGCGATCGCATACGATGAATGAGATACATTTCTATTCAACATGTCCAGATACGTACCTAGGTTAAACAAGAACATTCAACGGACTACACAGCATTTTGACAAGCTCAGTACCTCTTAGTTGTTTTGTGTTCCCCAGAATTGCAGGCTATTGCTGTAAATTAAAGCTGCAAAGGTTCCACCGAGACTTGAACTCGGATTAGTGGATTCAAAGTCCAGAGTGCTGACCATTACACCATGGAACCGTATCAACGCTTCACTGTCGAGTGAAATTTCTGGCAGTAACTTTGAAACTTTTACTGAAAGCTCCAAGAAGACTGAAACTACGATAGAAGTGAAAAGTAATTTCCTCGTGCGGAAAGTGACCTTCGCGACATCTCATAACAGCTGAGCCCATTTTCCATTTCACGTGCCGATACATACCTAGGGTTAAAGAAAAAGTCACAAGGACTCCACACTATTTAACGAGCGCAGTATTTGGAACTTGCTTAAAGCTCTCCATAACAGAGACTAATACTGTAATTGAAAGCTGCAAAGATCCCACCGAGACTTGAACTCGGATCAACGGATTCAAAGTCCAGAATGCTGACCATTACACCATGGAACCATGTAGTCACACCACTGTCGAGTGAAAGTTCTGGCAGAAACTTTTGAGTAGACAACAAAACATCTCAAAACTGAGGTCATGAAAATATTCCATTCAGGGACTGAATGAAATTTGACTCATCGGGTAAGAACGTGGGTTGCAATACCCATCATAAATCCTGCTACAATGATTGCGCATAGAAAGTTCTTCCTTAGGTCATAGAGAAAGACTGCAGCGACAAGGATGGGATTCGAACCCACGCGCGCAGAACACAACGCATTAGCAAAGCATCGCCTTAACCACTCCGCCACCTTGTCTTAGCAATCAGGGTTTTTGCCACATTCTCACATCCTAATTCTTACCAAGCTGACATCAAGTATTGTTGATGGCTTACATCACAGTACAAAAAGTATTTTGCTCACTGCCAAACAATGAGACTCATCACATTTTCTTGACTTTGATAAAAGTGATTTTATCTTCTTACTTCATGAACTTCTTCTAGTCCACTGCCCCATTAATCTCTCTTGCACTGCAAAATCTTGCACAAGGGGCTTTATTGAGCATACAGCAGCAAAAGGCATCCCACGTAGAGCTCAACTTTCAATGGACTCTTTTGGGACTGACGAACACTTGTAATTATTATAAGGTGTTATTTCAATTTCAAACCATCCTTTATGTGGACAAAACTGAAGACCTCAGCAAAATAAGACAGCGGGCAGTTACAAAATCGATTCTCGTGATACACAGCTGTCCTGTTATGACTTGGGGCCATGGAATCAGTGTTCTAATATCAATGTGACTGTGACTTAAAGCTGCAAAGGTCCACCAAAACTTCAACTCAGGTCACTCGATTCAAAGTCCAGACTGTTGATCGTTACACCATGGATCCAAATAATAGCGTGTGTCGATTGGAAGCTCTGACATGGACCTATGAGTAGATCGGAACCCCTACTGAGGAGAGTTCAACACGCAGCAACGTTAGTGTTCATGGCGTGTGCGAATTTCCAAAGAGCCTCCCTTGTGTTGCATTGGTGGTATAGTGGTGAGCATAGCTGCCCTCCAAGCAGTTGACCCGGGTTCGATTCCCGGCCAATGCAGAGGGATCTCTTCCATTTTACATCAGTCATGTTGTGGCAAAGTTCACTTTCAATTCAAAACAATCCATGTTTAGTGAAACCGAAGACCTCAGAGTGCTAGCAGTTACAAAATCTATCCTCGTGACAAGCGGCAGTACTGTTAAAGAGTTAGAGCCATGGAACCACTGTTCTAATGTCACTGCAGCAACTGTCCGAAGTTGAAAGTTTTCCCCAAACCAAGCCTTGTGGGAATATGTCTTGGACATATTTTCTAACGTGGGTATGGTGAAGAAAGTTTCCAGTATCCATGTGACAAACAACATATTGTGTTTTTACTCCAATCTTATCCCTGGGAGTTTGTTTGTCAATCTACACAACCGAGCTATACCCGTTAATGTGAGTATGATGTGAAAAACACAACAAGACTGAAAATATGATCACTGGATTGAATCGACCAGCAATGTCCTCTAGTGGAAAGCGATCGCATACGATTAATGAGATACATTTCTATTCAACATGTCCAGATACGTACCTAGGTTAAACAAGAACATCCAACGGACTACACAGCATTTTGACAAGCTCAGTACCTCTTAGTTGTTTTATGTTCCCCAGAATTGCAGGCTATTGCTGTAAATTAAAGCTGCAAAGGTTCCACCGAGACTTGACCTCGGATTACTGGATTCAAAGTCCAGAGTGCTGACCATTACACCATGGAACCGTATCAACGCTTCACTGTCGAGTGAAATTTCTGGCAGTAACTTTGAAACTTTTACTAAAAGCTCCAAGAAGACTGAAACTACGATAGAAGTGAAAAGTAATTTCCTCGTGCGGAAAGTTACCTTCGCGACATGTCATAACAGCTGAGCACATTTTCTATTTCAAGTGCAGATACATACCTAGGGTTAAAGAAAAAGTCACAAGGACTCCACACTATTTAACGAGCGCAGTATTTGGAACTTGCTTAAAGCTCTCCATAACAGAGACTAATACTGTAATTGAAAGCTGCAAAGATCCCACCGAGACTTGAACTCTGATCAACGGATTCAAAGTCCAGAATGCTGACCATTACACCATGGAACCATGTAGTCACACCACTGTCGAGTGAAAGTTCTGGCAGAAACTTTTGAGTAGACAAGAAAACATCTCAAAACTGAGGTCATGAAAATATTCCATTCAGGGACTGAATGAAATTTGACTCATCGGGTAAGAACGTGGGTTGCAATACCCATCATAAATCCTGCTACAATGATTGCGCATAGAAAGTTCTTCCTTAGGTCATAGAGAAAGCCTGTAGCGACAAGGATGGGATTCGAACCCACGCGCGCAGAACACAACGCATTAGCAGTGCATCGCCTTAACTACTCGGCCACCTTGTCTTAGCAGTAACGATTTTTGCCACATTCTCACCACCTAACTCTTACCAAGCTGACATCAAGTATTGTTGATGGCTTACATCACAGTACAAAAAGTATTTTGCTCACTGCCAAACAATGAGACTCATCACATTTTCTTGACTTTGATAAAAGTGATTTTATCTTCTTACTTCATGAACTTCTTCTAGTCCACTGCCCCATTAATCTCTCTTGCACTGCAAAAACTTTCACAAGGGGCTTTATTGAGCATACAGCAGCAAAAGGCATCCCACGTAGAGCTCAACTTTCAATGGACTCTTTTGGGACTGACGAACACTTGTAATTATTATAAGGTGTTATTTCAATTTCAAACCATCCTTTATGTGGACAAAACTGAAGACCTCAGCAAAATAAGACAGCGGGCAGTTACAAAATTGATTCTCGTGATACAAAACTGTCCTGTTATGACTTGGGGCCATGGAATCAGTGTTCTAATATCAATGTGACTGTGACTTAAAGCTGCAAAGGTCCACCAAAACTTCAACTCAGGTCACTCGATTCAAAGTCCAGACTGTTGATCGTTACACCATGGATCCAAATAAAAGCGTGTGTCGATTGGAAGCTCTGACATGGACTTATGAGTAGATCGAAACCCCTACTGAGGAGAGTTCAACACGCAGCAACGTTAGTGTTCATGGCGTGTGCAAATTTCCAAAGAGCCTCCCTTGTGTTGCATTGGTGGTATAGTGGTGAGCATAGCTGCCCTCCAAGCAGTTGACCCGGGTTCGATTCCCGGCCAATGCAGAGGGATCTCTTCCATTTTACATCAGTCATGTTGTGGCAAAGTTCACTTTCAATTCAAAACAATCCATGTTTAGTGAAACCGAAGACCTCAGAGTGCTAGCAGTTACAAAATCTATCCTCGTGACAAGCGGCAGTACTGTTAAAGAGTTAGAGCCATGGAACCACTGTTCTAATGTCACTGCAGCAACTGTCCGAAGTTGAAAGTTTTCCCCAAACCAAGCCTTGTGGGAATATGTCTTGGACATATTTTCTAACGTGGGTATGGTGAAGAAAGTTTCCAGTATCCATGTGACAAACAACATATTGTGTTTTTACTCCAATCTTATCCCTGGGAGTTTGTTTGTCAATCTACACAACCGAGCTATACCCGTTAATGTGAGTATGATGTGAAAAACACAACAAGACTGAAAATGTGATCACTGGATTGAATCGACCAGCAATGTCCTCTAGTGGAAAGCGATCGCATACGATGAATGAGATACATTTCTATTCAACATGTCCAGATACGTACCTAGGTTAAACAAGAACATCCAACGGACTAAACAGCATTTTGACAAGCTCAGTACCTCTTAGTTGTTTTGTATTCCCCAGAATTGCAGGCTAATGCTGTAAATTAAAGCTGCAAAGGTTACACCGAGACTTGAACTCGGATTACTGGATTCAAAGTCCAGAGTGCTGACCATTACACCATGGAACCGTATCAACGCTTCACTGTCGAGTGAAATTTCTGGCAGTAACTTTGAAACTTTTACTGGAAGCTCCAAGAAGACTGAAACTACGATAGAAGTTAAAAGTAATTTCCTCGTGCGGAAAGTGACCTTCGCGACATGTCATAACAGCTGAGCACATTTTCTATTTCACGTGCAGATACATACCTAGGGTTAAAGAAAAAGTCTCAAGGACTCCACACTATTTAACGAGCGCAGTATTTGGAACTTGCTTAAAGCTCTCCATAACAGAGACTAATACTGTAATTGAAAGCTGCAAAGATCCCACCGAGACTTGAACTCGGATCAACGGATTCAAAGTCCAGAATGCTGACCATTACACCATGTAGACACACCACTGTCGAGTGAAAGTTCTGGCAGAAACTTTCGAGTAGACAAGAAAACGTCTCAAAACTGAGGTCATGAAAATATTCCATTCAGGGACTGAATGAAATTTGACTCATCGGGTAAGAACGTGGGTTGCAATATCCATCATAAATCCTGCTACAATGATTGCGCATAGAAAGTTCTTCCTTAGGTCATAGAGAAAGCCTGTAGCGACAAGGATGGGATTCGAACCCACGCGTGCAGAACACAATGCATTAGCAGTGCATCGCCTTAACCACTCGGCCACCTTGTCTTAGCAAACAAGTTTTTGCCACATTCTCACCACCTAACTCTTACCAAGCTGACATCAAGTATTGTTGATGGCCTACATCACAGTACAAAAAGTATTTTGCTCACTGCCAAACAATGAGACTCATCACATTTTCTTGACTTTGATAAAAGTGATTTTATCTTCTTACTTCATGAACTTCTTCTAGTCCACTGCCCCATTAATCTCTCTTGCACTGCAAAAACTTTCACAAGGGGCTTTATTGAGCATACAGCAGCAAAAGGCATCCCACGTAGAGCTCAACTTTCAATGGACTCTTTTGGGACTGACGAACACTTGTAATTATTATAAGGTGTTATTTCAATTTCAAACCATCCTTTATGTGGACAAAACTGAAGACCTCAGCAAAATAAGACAGCGGGCAGTTCCAAAATCGATTCTCGTGATACACAGCTGTCCTGTTATGACTTGGGGCCATGGAATCAGTGTTCTAATATCAATGTGACTGTGACTTAAAGCTGCAAAGGTCCACCAAAACTTCAACTCAGGTCACTCGATTCAAAGTCCAGACTGTTGATCGTTACACCATGGATCCAAATAATAGCGTGTGTCGATTGGAAGCTCTGACATGGACCTATGAGTAGATCGGAACCCCTACTGAGGAGAGTTCAACACGCAGCAACGTTAGTGTTCATGGCGTGTCCAAATTTCCAAAGAGCCTCTCTTGTGTTGCATTGGTGGTATAGTGGTGAGCATAACTGCCTTCCAAGCAGTTGACCCGGGTTCGATTCCCGGCCAATGCAGAGGGATCTCTTCCATTTTACATCAGTCATGTTGTGGCAAAGTTCACTTTCAATTCAAAACAATCCATGTTTAGTGAAACCGAAGACCTCAGAGTGCTAGCAGTTACAAAATCTATCCTCGTGACAAGCGGCAGTACTGTTAAAGAGTTAGATCCATGGAACCACTGTTCTAATGTCACTGCAGCAACTGTCCGAAGTTGAAAGTTTTCCCCAAACCAAGCCTTGTGGGAATATGTCTTGGACATATTTTCTAACGTGGGTATGGTGAAGAAAGTTTCCAGTATCCATGTGACAAACAACATATTGTGTTTTTACTCCAATCTTATCCCTGGGAGTTTGTTTGTCAATCTACACAACCGAGCTATACCCGTTAATGTGAGTATGATGTGAAAAACACAACAAGACTGAAAATATGATCACTGGATTGAATCGACCAGCAATGTCCTCTAGTGGAAAGCGATCGCATACGATGAATGAGATACATTTCTATTCAACATGTCCGGATACGTACCTAGGTTAAACAAGAACATCCAACGGACTACACAGCATTTTGACAAGCTCAGTACCTCTTAGTTGTTTTATGTTCCCCAGAATTGCAGGCTATTGCTGTAAATTAAAGCTGCAAAGGTTCCACCGAGACTTGACCTCGGATTACTGGATTCAAAGTCCAGAGTGCTGACCATTACACCAAGGAAACGTATCGACGCTTAACTGTCGAGTGACATTTCTGGCAGTAACTTTGAAACTTTTACTGAAAGCTCCAAGAAGACTGAAACTACGATAGAAGTGAAAAGTAATTTCCTCGTGCGGAAAGTGACCTTCGCGACATCTCATAACAGCTGAGCCCATTTTCTATTTAACGTGCAGATACATACCTAGGGTTAACGAAAACGTCACAAGGACTCCACACTATTTAACGAGCGCAGTATTTGGAACTTGCTTAAAGCTCTCCATAACAGAGACTAATACTGTATTTGAAAGCTGCAAAGATCCCACCGAGACTTGAACTCGGATCAACGGATTCAAAGTCCAGAATGCTGACCATTACACCATGGAACCATGTAGACAAACCACTGTCGAGTGAAAGTTCTGGCAGAAACTTTTGAGTAGACAAGAAAACATCTCAAAACTGAGGTCATGAAAATATTCCATTCAGGGACTGAATGAAATTTGACTCATCGGGTAAGAACGTGGGTTGCAATATCCACCATAAAGCCTGCTACAATGATTGCGCATAGAAAGTTCTTCCTTAGGTCATAGAGAAAGCCTGTAGCGACAAGGATGGGATTCGAACCCACGATTGCAGAACACAATGCATTAGCAGTGCATCACCTTAACCACTCGGCCACCTTGTCTTAGCTATCAGGGTTTTTGCCACATTCTCACCACCTAACTCTTACCAAGCTGACATCAAGTATTGTTGATGGCCTACATCACAGTACAAAAAGTATTTTGCTCACTGCCAAACAATGAGACTCATCACATTTTCTTGACTTTGATAAAAGTGATTTTATCTTCTTACTTCATGAACTTCTTCTAGTCCACTGCCCCATTAATCTCTCTTGCACTGCAAAAATTTGCACAAGGGGCTTTATTGAGCATACAGCAGCAAAAGGCATCCCACGTAGAGCTCAACTTTCAATGGACTCTTTTGGGACTGACGAACACTTGTAATTAATATAAGGTGTTATTTCAATTTCAAACCATCCTTTATGTGGACAAAACTGAAGACCTCAGCAAAATAAGACAGCGGGCAGTTACAAAATCGATTCTCGTGATACACAGCTGTCCTGTTATGACTTGGGGCCATGGAATCAGTGTTCTAATATCAATGTGACTGTGACTTAAAGCTGCAAAGGTCCACCAAAAGTTCAACTCAGGTCACTCGATTCAAAATTCCAGACTGTTGATCGTTACACCATGAATCCAAATAATAGCGTGTGTCGATTGGAAGCTCTGACATGGACTTCTGAGTAGATCGGAACCCCTACTGAGGAGAGTTCAACACGCAGCAACGTTAGTGTTCATGGCGTGTGCAAATTTCCAAGGAGCTTCCCTTGTGTTGCATTGGTGGTATAGTGGTGAGCATAGCTGCCTTCCAAGCAGTTGACCCGGATTCGATTCTCGGCCAATGCAGAGGGATCTCTTCCATTTTACATCAGTCATGTTGTGGCAAAGTTCACTTTCAATTCAAAACAATCCATGTTTAGTGAAACCGAAGACCTCAGAGTGCTAGCAGTTACAAAATCTATCCTCGTGACAAGCGGCAGTACTGTTAAAGAGTTAGATCCATGGAACCACTGTTCTAATGTCACTGCAGCAACTGTCCGAAGTTGAAAGTTTTCCCCAAACCAAGCCTTGTGGGAATATGTCTTGGACATATTTTCTAACGTGGGTATGGTGAAGAAAGTTTCCAGTATCCATGTGACAAACAATATATTGTGTTTTTAGTCCAATCTTATCCCTGGGAGTTTGTTTGTCAATCTACACAACCGAGCTATACCCGTTAATGTGAGTATGATGTGAAAAACACAACAAGACTGAAAATATGATCACTGGATTGAATCGACCAGCAATGTCCTCTAGTGGAAAGCGATCGCATACGATGAATGAGATACATTTCTATTCAACATGTCCAGATACGTACCTAGGTTAAACAAGAACATCCAACGGACTACACAGCATTTTGACAAGCTCAGTACCGCTTAGTTGTTTTGTGTTCCCCAGAATTGCAGGCTATTGCTGTAAATTAAAGCTGCAAAGGTTCCACCGAGACTTGAACTCGGATTACTGGATTCAAAGTCCAGAGTGCTGACCATTACACCATGGAACCGTATCGACGCTTCACTGTCGAGTGAAATTTCTGGCAGTAACTTTGAAACTTTTACTGAAAGCTCCAAGAAGACTGAAACTACGATAGAAGTTAAAAGTAATTTCCTCGTGCGGAAAGTGACCTTCGCGACATGTCATAACAGCTGAGCACATTTTCTATTTCACGTGCAGATACATACCTAGGGTTAAAGAAAAAGTCACAAGGACTCCACACTATTTAACGAGCGCAGTATTTGGAACTTGCTTAAAGCTCTCCATAACAGAGACTAATACTGTAATTGAAAGCTGCAAAGATCCCACCGAGACTTGAACTCGGATCAACGGATTCAAAGTCCAGAATGCTGACCATTACACCATGTAGACACACCACTGTCGAGTGAAAGTTCTGGCAGAAACTTTTGAGTAGACAAGAAAACATCTCAAAACTGAGGTCATGAAAATATTCCATTCAGGGACTGAATGAAATTTGACTCATCGGGTAAGAACGTGGGTTGCAATATCCACCATAAAGCCTGCTACAATGATTGCACATAGAAAGTTCTTCCTTAGGCCATAGAGAAAGCCTGTAGCGACAAGGATGGGATTCGAACCCACGCGTGCAGAACACAATGCATTAGCAGTGCATCGCCTTAACCACTCCGCCACCTTGTCTTAGCAATCAGGGTTTTTTCCACATTCTCACCACCTAACTCTTACCAAGCTGACATCAAGTATTGTTGATGGCCTACATCACAGTACAAAAAGTATTTTGCTCACCGCCAAACAATGAGACACATCACATTTTCTTGACTTTGATAAAAGTGATTTTATCTTCTTACTTCATGAACTTCTTCTAGTCCACTGCCCCATTAATCTCTCTTGCACTGCAAAAACTTGCACAAGGGGCTTTATTGAGCATACAGCAGCAAAAGGCATCCCACGTAGAGCTCAACTTTCAATGGACTCTTTTGGGACTGACGAACACTTGTAATTATTATAAGGTGTTATTTCAATTTCAAACCATCCTTTATGTGGACAAAACTGAAGACCTCAGCAAAATAAGACAGCGGGCAGTTACAAAATCGATTCTCGTGATACACAGCTGTCCTGTTATGACTTGGGGCCATGGAATCAGTGTTCTAATATCAATGTGACTGTGACTTAAAGCTGCAAAGGTCCACCAAAACTTCAACTCAGGTCACTCGATTCAAAGTCCAGACTGTTGATCGTTACACCATGGATCCAAATAAAAGCGTGTGTCGATTGGAAGCTCTGACATGGACTTCTGAGTAGATCGGAACCCCTACTGAGGAGAGTTCAACACGCAGCAACGTTAGTGTTCATGGCGTGTGCAAATTTCCAAAGAGCCTCCCTTGTGTTGCATTGGTGGTATAGTGGTGAACATAGCTGCCTTCCAAGCAGTTGATCCGGTTTCGATTCCCGGCCAATGCAGAGGCATCTCTTCCATTTTATATCAGTCATGTTGTGGCAAAGTTCACTTTCAATTCAAAACAATCCATGTTTAGTGAAACCGAAGACCTCAGAGTGCTAGCAGTTACAAAATCTATCCTCGTGACAAGCGGCAGTACTGTTAAAGAGTTAGATCCATGGAACCACTGTTCTAATGTCACTGCAGCAACTGTCCGAAGTTGAAAGTTTTCCCCAAACCAAGCCTTGTGGGAATATGTCTTGGACATATTTTCTAACGTGGGTATGGTGAAGAAAGTTTCCAGTATCCATGTGACAAACAACATATTGTGTTTTTACTCCAATCTTATCCCTGGGAGTTTGTTTGTCAATCTACACAACCGAGCTATACCCGTTAATGTGAGTATGATGTGAAAAACACAACAAGACTGAAAATATGATCACTGGATTGAATCGACCAGCAATGTCCTCTAGTGGAAAGCGATCGCATACGATGAATGAGACACATTTCTATTCAACATGTCCAGATACGTACCTAGGTTAAACAAGAACATCCAACGGACTACACAGCATTTTGACAAGCTCACTACCTCTTAGTTGTTTTGTGTTCCCCAGAATTGCAGGCTACTGCTGTAAATTAAAGCTGCAAAGGTTCCTCCGAGACTTGAACTCGGATTACTGGATTCAAAGTCCAGAGTGCTGACCATTACACCATATCGATGCTTCACTGTCGAGTGAAATTTCTGGCAGTAACTTTGAAACTTTTACTGAAAGCTCCAAGAAGACTGAAACTACAATAGAAGTGAAAAGTAATTTCCTCGTGCGGAAAGTGACCTTCGCGACATCTCATAACAGCTGAGCCCATTTTCTATTTACCGTGCAGATACATACCTAGGGTTAACGAAAACGTCACAAGGACTCCACACTATTTAACGAGCGCAGTATTTGGAACTTGCTTAAAGCTCCCCATAACAGAGACTAATACTGTAATTGAAAGCTGCAAAGATCCCACCGACACTTGAACTCGGATCAACGGATTCAAAGTCCAGAATGCTGACCATTACACCATGGAACCATGTAGACAAACCACTGTCGAGTGAAAGTTCTGGCAGAAACTTTTGAGTAGACAAGAAAACATCTCAAAACTGAGGTCATGAAAATATTCCATTCAGGGACTGAATGAAATTTGACTCATCGGGTAAGAACGTGGGTTGCAATATCCACCATAAAGCCTGCTACAATGATTGCGCATAGAAAGTTCTTCCTTAGGTCATAGAGAAAGCCTGTAGCGACAAGGATGGGATTCGAACCCATGCGTGCAGAAAACAACGCATAAGCAGTGCGTTGCCTTAACCACTCGGCCACCTTGTCTTAGCAAACAGGGTTTTTGCCACATTCTCACCACCTAACTCTTACCAAGCTGACATCAAGTATTGTTGATGGCTTACATCACAGTACAAAAAGTATTTTGCTCACTGCCAAACAATGAGACTCATCACATTTTCTTGACTTTGATAAAAGTGATTTTATGTTCTTATTTCATGAACTTCTTCTAGTCCACTGCCCCATTAATCTCTCTTGCACTGCAAAAACTTGCACAAGGGGCTTTATTGAGCATACAGCAGCAGAAGGCATCCCACGTAGAGCTCAACTTTCAATGGAATCTTTTGGGACTGACGAACACTTGTAATTATTATAAGGTGTTATTTCAATTTCAAACCATCCTTTATGTGGACAAAACTGAAGACCTCAGCAAAATAAGACAGCGGGCAGTTACAAAATCGATTCTCGTGATACACAGCTGTCCTGTTATGACTTGGGGCCATGGAATCAGTGTTCTAATATCAACGTGACTGTGACTTAAAGCTGCAAAGGTCCACCAAAACTTCAACTCAGGTCACTCGATTCAAAGTCCAGACTGTTGATCGTTACACCATGGATCCAAATAATAGCGTGTGTCGATTGGAAGCTCTGACATGGACTTCTGAGTAGATCGGAACCCCTACTGAGGAGAGTTCAACACGCAGCAATGTTAGTGTTCATGGCGTGTGCAAATTTCCAAAGACCCTCCCTTGTGTTGCATTGGTGGTATAGTGGTGAGCATAGCTGCCTTCCAAGCAGTTGATCCGGGTTCGATTCCCTGGCCAACGCAGAGGGATCTCTTCCATTTTACATCAGTCATGTTGTGGCAAAGTTCACTTTCAATTCAAAACAATCCATGTTTAGTGAAACCGAAGACCTCAGAGTGCTAGCAGTTACAAAATATATCCTCGTGATATATCCTTGTCTTAGCAATCTGGGTTTTTGCCACATTCTCACCACCTAACTCTTACCAAGCTGACAAGTATTGTTGATGGCTTACATCACAGTACAAAAAGTATTTTGCTCACTGCCAAACAATGAGACTCATCACATTTTCTTGACTTTGATAAAAGTGATTTTATCTCCTTACTTAATCCTTGTGTGGTTCATCTTTCTGTTACACAGCCAGTGTTCGTGGGTCTGGTGGAACCGCTGCGTTATTCAACATAATCAAACAATTTTATATTAAAATGCTCAACAGATGTTTACTTCATCCCAATTACAAGCAATATCAACAGCAAATATGGTTAATATTTGCCCTTTACCTTTGTTATATCACATTTATGAATTAATTACCTTTTTCCAGTCCACTGCCCGATTAGTCTCTTGTGCTACTAAAAACTTGCACAAGGAGCTTTATTGAGCACACAGGAACAAAAGGCATCCCACATCGAGGTCAACATTCAATGGACTCTTTTGGGACTGACGAACACTTGTAATTATTATAAGGTGTTATTTCAATTCAAACCAATATTTGTGGTCAAAACTGAAGACCTCAGCAAAGATCAGACAGCAGGCAGTAACAAAATCTATCCTCATGATATACAGCTGTCCTGTTTATGACTTGGGGCCATGGAATCACTGTTCTAATGTCAATGTGACTGTGACTTAAAGCTGCAAAGGTCCCACCAAAACTTCAACTCAGCTCACTAGATTCAAAGTCCAGAGTGTTTATCATTACACCATGGATCCAAATGAAAGCATGAGTGTCGATTGGAAGCTCTGATATTAACTTCTGAGTAGATCGGAACCCCTACTGAGGAGAGCTCAACATGGCGTTTGCAATAGTCCAAAGAAGCACTGTTGTGTTGCATTGGTGGTATAGTGGTGAGGTTTGATTCCCGGCCAACACAGTGGGGCCTCTTTCATCTTAAATTAGTTATGAACAGGTTTTCTTTAAGGAGTAATTGGAAGTCTGTTCAAAAGTCAACTTCTCAGGTTGGTGTGCCCACCATAACTTCTGTTTTGATTAGAGACGCACCGATTATAATTTTCTTGGCCAATTCCGATTTCTGATTTTTTTAAGTCTTAACTGCCAATTCTGATTTTGCCGATACCAATTTTTTTTCTCTCTAAGAACTGTAATTGACAGCATACACAAATATTTTTGTAATCTTTCTTTAATAGAAAATATGTTATGTTCATAATAAAAGACTATTAAATTACTTACATTTCTCCAAAACTGCTCCGGTAACAGGACTTTTCTTACTTTCACTCAAACAAATCGTAAAACATAAGTGCTTCAGGTTACTGAACAAATAAAAGCCAACAGAAAATGAATTGCAGTATATTTCACTTTACCTAACATGTTTTACATTCTAAAAAGAAAACAGGTGCAAAAGATCTATATAACAACACAGCTAATGTTATTTATTTACATAAGGTTATCCATGGAGCCCAGCCCAATGTAAATGGGGATTTAAGGAGTCATCATGTTATCTTGTGGTAAAAAAAAGAGACTTTTTGTTTTGACTCTGGCTGAAAAGTATCTATGTATTTAAGGAACTTGCAATTCCATTACCTTTAAAAATGCACCAAATTACAGGACCTCAACCTTTTTCTGTTTTACACATCTCAAAATAAAAAAGTGAACCTGGTTACAGGTTAGCTTTTTACAAACCTCCAACTAAAAATGAAGTGCAGAATTTGTACTTTTCCAAATGAAAACAAGTGCAACAGGTAATAGAAACAAGAGTATATAACAAGGCACCTTTTAGATTGTTGTCAACATATGTATAGGCCTACTGCAATCACTTGAACATTAATGGCAAGTTTTTCCTCACAAACAGAAGCATCTCTGCCTTGTCACCAGATAGTCGGTTTCTTCTCTCATCTATCACATGTCCACAAGTGCTCACGGTCAGTGCTTGTACACGGGGCAGAGAGGTAGGCTCAGGCAAGCGGAGCAAGTTCAGGGAAATGATCTCTCTTGATCCTCCAGAAGGTAAATGCATTTTCACTTCTACTGATGGGCAACTCAAACAGGTAACTCTGTACCTGCACAGACAAAGGGCTGGCCAGCAGTTGCTCCACCTCAGAATTCTCCTTCAGTATTTCATCAGGTACTGAAAGCAGGAGACCACATAGCGTTTTGGCTGCATGTGCTTCTTTGACAGGTCCAGGTACAGTGGATGCTTCTGCAACAGGTTCCTTAGGGCCGTGTCCGGTCTCCCCCTCCAGCACAGTCAGAAGCAGCCATTCCACTTGATCCTTAACTTCTGCTGACAAGTAGCGATTCTTGTACCTTTTGCATGAACGGACAAAGACAAGAAGGATAGTTCACATGATTGTGTTTCAGATATAGCCTGGCAAACACATAGCTCAACTATTAGCCTATAGCTATATAGCCATGTTCATTAAAATTCGTTTTATATGTATAGTAATAGATTAATAATAATAACAATAATAATAATAATAATAATAGTTATATTACTACAGCAGCAGTAGGCTAATAACTTGCCTGGGATCAAGAACAGTGACCAAAGTGTACAGCGGCTCCTTTTCAATGTTGCTGAACCTTCTCTGAACCGCTTCTCTGAACCGCCTCCAACAATGTGGTTTTTGCAGCTCCCACTCCACGGTCTGTGTATGCCCTTCTCTCCAAAAGCCATTTCAGCGCAGTGATGGCTGGAAGGACGTCTGCGGCTGTTGTTATCGAGGAGCTGATTTCGTTTGTTAGTTCCTCAAAAGGTGCGAGGAGGCTCAGCACGTTATCAATTAGCCCCCACTGATGCGTGTTGAGTGTGGCTCATGCTCTGCAGCGTATGCCCCAGAGCTTGTCTCTGCTCCATCAGCGATTGCAGTATATACTAGTATGTACTATTCCATCTGGTAGGAACATCTTGCAGCAGTCGTTTCTTAGTTTGATCCAACTGTCCCTGGATGTCGTGAAGTCGTGAATAGGCGAGCGGAGTGTTTAAAATGTCCGACAATCTTCCTTCCAGTTGCCACGGCATCAATGATCTTCGTTGGGACAGCAGACCCTCATTCACCGCCAACTATAGTGTGTGTGCGCCATGCAAGGCAAACTCGCCAAGTTGCCCTCATCAAGTGCTTTGGTTATATTTCTAGCCTTGTCTCGAGTAGTGGGTCTTTCTGTTAATAACGTTCCCTTTGAAACAAGTCTGTGAACCTCTCAATATTGCAACCCCTGCAGAATGGTTGCTACCAAAAGATAGCCAGATATCATTACCCCACTGATTTTTCCATAAACTCAGATCGGATGGACATGCATGTGTTTCTTGTAAAAAATATTAGTCTGCATTGAACCGTTTGCAGTACAGTAAAATAGCTTTGCGTTTCAGTGCATCACGAATACCCCTGACATTAATTGAACATACAGATAAATACATAAAATAAAAACTTAACCGTACAGTTTAGTGCAAGTTGTAGGTAGTTAAGTTTTATGCAACTCGGGGTTTACCATCCCATTGTGTATTTAGCTGAATAGACTTTGGTCACTAACATACTAAAATATAACTAGAAGTTACTTCTGAAATAGGGAGATCAACTATTACTATTACTCCTGAAAAGGGATAATAACAACATGACTTCGAAACAAGAAACTGATGGAAATAATAAAAATAAAATTATCACCTCAAATGTCCTTACGTGGGCTTCACTCAAGTCTATGTTCCCGGATTTGGTAGGAATATTCCCCCGTTGATGATCACCTTCACAGACACCTTGCTCTCCTTCCGGACAGCTTCCACCACTGGCCATAGGTTGCTGCGAGCGTCCACATCAGCTTTTGAATCTCAGTTTGTGGGTTTTCAAGTACTCACAGTCCTTCGCCTGTTGGTGAACTGGACGACTGTCATTCTGGGTTCTTTGTTCTGCTCCTTCGAGCACAAACGATGAGTGATGTCGACGTCGTTTGATACTGTAGCGAATTCGGGGAACAACGCAACCACAGGAACTGCCGCGGCCGGGAAGCGAACCCGTATCGCCCGCACGGCAGGAGACATCGCTAACCGCTCGACTAAAGGGTCAAACCCGCGAGCCAGCGTGTCTTCTTATCCGTGCACGTTACAATACTTTTGCTCTGAACTCGGGAATGACAGCGCCGCATATTGTGATCTGCCTGTTCGGGAATTCCAGTAACGCGTAGGTTCCGTCTACGACGGTATCTCTCAGCCTCGTTCAGCTTTTCTCCCAGTTCTTTTACTTTCTTGTTGTTCTCCGTGCAAGTTACTTTCACTGCTTTCATGTCTCTTTTAAGATCGTTAACTTCTTTGAATGCCAAGTCAAGCAATCTTTTCAGAGTCGATGCCAACAGCATTATTTTTCACCATTTATTCGAGATTGTCTGACCTCTCGTTAATACTTGCAGTTACGATGCTCACTATGTTGTTCTGTAGTTCGAGCAGCGTAGGTTCAGTTTTGGTTTTCTTCATTTCTGGACTTTTTAATGGTGTGTCAGGAGCAGGTGGAGGGGCCAGTTGTGAGCCTTTAGGCCGTGGGTATGAGTGGTCACTATCGATTGTGTTCATCTCGTCTTCAGAAAGTTCAGAGGCAAAAGCCAGTAGCTGTTTGGCAGATTTTTTCGGTCTGGATGAACTCCGCTTCATAGCAGAGCAGCTGCCGGGCATTTCTTTAATAACGGTTAGCTAGCAAGCGAGTCAGTAAACAAGCAGAAGTTAGCAGCAGACTAAACTTGGTTCTGAGGTAATTACTGCGAGAAAACAAATAACGTCACTTAACGACGGTATGTATATTATGTTAGAACAATTTCCATGACCAAAGCTATACACAAAACAAACTTCTAGGTAAATGTCGCTCAGGTGCGACAAAACACGACTACTCCGGTCGCCATCTTGCTCTCCGTTCTCTTCTCTGCCGCTCCGCTCCGCTCCACTTCTTCCCCTGGAAACGGTAAGTGACTCGCGCTCTCTCCATGAGTGACATCTGTCCAAACCAGTAGAAAAACTCTTAACGGTGCACGACCGGTTCAGGGACTCTTCAAGAAGACGGCTTCCACACTTATTCTTAACTGATGTAAATGTGACAGTATTATAAAACATACATTTTGGAAATTGTTCTGTAAGGTGTCCTTGAGCGTTTTTAAAGGCGCCCACAAATAAAATGCATTGTTATTATTATTATTGTTTTACACAGAAAAATACTGTTTAACCCATTCCATTATCCGACCCGCTTATCCTGCTCTCAGGGTCACGGGATGCTGGAGTAGAGTCCTGCATTGGGGCGGGTACCCGGCGGGTGACCCGCAAAAATGTCGTTAGCGGGTGATATTTTGTCATGTTTTTATTTGCGGGTACGGGTAAAACAAAGGAACGTGCGGGCGGGTCGCGGATGTGGGATAATAACGTTTAAAAATTGTATTTATTTACTATGTGGTTTTTTTTAACCTCTCACCTCATCAATCATATCCGGCTGTCGGCGGTCGTTAGCCCGGAAGCGCTTAAGCTACTGCAGCACGCTCGAAATTGAAATGACTGATGAGTTGAAGGCAAAAATAGCTGGTGGAGAATATCAGATTGCCGACAGTTCTTCCCCAAGAGCGAAGTCCAAAGTCTGGGGGGCTTTTGGCCCACTCATAGATGGTGAAAATAACCAAGCCAATGGGTTCGCTGCTTGTAAAAAGTGCCGGAAAGTGTTGGCTTACGATAGCCGCAAACTCGGTACGTCGTCACTGAAGAAGCACATTGAAAGCTGCTGTGCCAATGTTCCCACCGGTGCAACAACAATTAACCACTACTTCACAAGAAACGTTGACCTAAAAGCACCCAAAAGGGAAGACAAAGAGAGGGTTGCCAAACTTGCAGTAAAATTTGTCTGCGCATATTTAGCTTACACGAGCGCGTACTGCGTCATAGCACTGCGACATGGCATGGCGCACCTCGCAACAGCTCTCCTCTAATAGTATGTTAGTGTTTATCTCAGACGTGATACGTGTTTAATTAAAGCACCAGAATTATACATGAATTGTCAACGTTATTGAAAAACACTGAAAACAGATCCTAAATACATGTAGGTTTAGTGACTAATTGATTACATGGTTATTATTAGGCCTACATGTTTCGGGTCGCGGGTCTTGTATCAACGGGTCGGGTTGCGGAAGTAATAGTTTATATGAGCAGGTTGCGGGGTGGGTACGGCATTGCACGGGGCGGGGGCGAGTCTCAAAAAACGGACCCGTGCAGGACTCTATGCTGGAGCCTATCTGAGCAGTCATTGGGCGACAGGCGGGGAAACACTTTGGACCGGCCGCCAGGCCATCACACAGGGCCACACACACCTAGGGGCAATTTAGTATGGCCGATTCACCTGACCTACATGTCTTTGGACTGTATGAGGAAACCGGAGCACCCAGAGGAAACCCATGCAGACACGGGGAGAACATGCAAACTTCACACAGCGGACGACCCGGGATGACCCCCAAGGTTGGACTGCCTCGGGGCTCGAACCCAGAACCTTCTTGCTGTGAGGCGACCGCGCTAACCACTGCACCGCAGTTTAACCCTATAAATGCAAATAAGGGAAATGTAAACAAATAGTATATTAACAAATTTAAATATGGTACTACAGTATGCTAGAATTTAATGTTGCCCTGAGTTAAAGAAGTTGCTAACAGTTAATCTCACAAATGAAGCGTCCCATATGATGACTGACCACGAGATGACACTGTTCCAAGCTGCCTGGGCATGTCTGATGTTAGCTGATATGCTAATGTCACTAGCTAGCAGGTATATTTGCCAGTTTTAGAACATGTGTGTTTGTTAATTGCTCTTTTCTTCTGCCTTAACGTGCAATGTCTGATCATATTTTGATTGCATACCTTTATCTTAGGGGAAATTTGCACCAAACATCAAAGAAGCTTTCTTCAAGCTGCTGTTTTTTATCCTCTTTATTCTATAGAAAAAACATTGAAAATACAACACACATATACACAACCAATAGGGAAATAAAGCATTTCACAAACCCATTGAACTCTACAGAATCAAAGGGACAAGAATCAAAAATTACAACACAGGTAGACAAAACAGAAAATAGTGAGTTAACCTGGGGGCCTTGGCATGGCTTCCAGCCTACAGACCCCCCACAAAATCAAAGATATCAAACAAACAATACACATATACCACACACAGTATACTGTTTAACCAAAATCCAACCCTCCCTCCTTCCCCAGTCACAACAAAAGTGCTCCCCTCTACAAATCCACTAACAAACTCTTCTTCTTTAACATAACCATACAACATATTAACATCTCTTTCCATTATACTCCTAAAAATATTCCACACCTCAGCTTTCCTCTTATCGTAATGGGCTATATTCCTCCTTAGCTTGACAGCAAACCTTGCATGGCTTAAAACATAATTTAATAAATTAACATTGCATCTGTCAGCCACCTCAAACAACCACAAATCTCTCCATTCCATTCTGTCAACAAACCCACCTCTCCAACATCTACTTATTCATTCTTTCATTTTCAACATGGATCCCTCTAGCTCACAACATTCAAGAAGCTCATGCATAAATGTTTCCACTCCCACACCACATATACATCACATCACACATCTCAGAGCATCTCCTGTGTGGGGTTTGCATGTTCTCCCCGTGTCTGCGGTGGGTTTTCTCCAGGAGCTCTGGTTTCCCCCACCATCAAAAGAAACATGAATGTTAGGGTTTATACTCCTGTCTGTGCCCATGATCAAGGGAATGGGAAAAGAACTGGAGTTGGTCCTTGGGCGCAGCATGAAGGTGGCAGCCCACTGCTCCTAGCTACACAGATCACAGCTAGGATGGGTTAATTTATAGTAACTGAATTTCCCCAATGGGATTAACAAAGGAAACTTAATTTAATTTGGAAATTAAAATAAAAAGGCATTCAGATTTAAATTGGACTAGAGAAATTTCAAATTTATACAATTCAAATGCATTTTCTGCTGGCACTATACTCTGCCTATAATTGTTTCCTGTTTTAAAGGAATAGCTGTATGTATATGGTTATAATGTAAAGCCATCAGTCCCTCCATTCAGTTAGCTCCATGTCCATCCAGCCACAGGGTCAAGTCAAGTCAAGTCAAGTCGATTTTATTTGTATAGTCCAATATCACAAATTGCAAATTTGCCTCAGTGGGCTTTACAGCAACACAACATCCTGTCCTTAGATCCTCGCATCAGATAAGGAACAACTCCCTAAAAAAAAACCTTTAACAGGGAGAAAAAATAGGAAGAAACCTCAGGGAGAGCAAAAGAGGAGGGATCTCTCTCCCAAGATGGACAACATGCAATGAATGCTGTGTGTACATAATTTACAGGATACAACATTGAATGATGATAACAGAATTATAATGGCATTATAAAATATATGAAGAATATGATGAGGAGGATGCCAAGCAGTGTCCAGACGCCACCGGAACAGCCCAGAAACCAAGCCACGCAACCAGCATCACCATAAAAAAAAAAGTCACATATCTTAGTGAGAGAAGGATAGGGTCAAAGATAGTGTTGTCACTTGGGCCTCTAACCCTTCTTGGATCGGAAAATCCTTCTAGTAATCAATACTCAAGTGTTGCGCCATAGCTTTCAGAAAGGTATCAAGTGGACAGTGCTGCTAAACACTATCTGTTTTACCTTTGGACTTTGAGACCTCATCATATTAGTTTCAGTCCTATGGTAGTCATCGTTGAGGTCAAGTCAAGTCAATTCTGAAACTTTATTTGCCCTGTCTAAATCCAAGCACTCCAGTGTCAATATCAGCCATAGACCTACATTTACCTTTATGACTCTTGAGGATTTTCCCTTGATTTACAATTTTACCTCTCTCGACAAAAACAAATATTTCTAACCTGGCTTTTATGCCAGCTGTGCTAGGTGTGGAAACTTAAAGGCCATACTTTGTAAAAGCTTGTATTTAAGGGAGCTTATTACTATCTGTTACTGCCTTCCATGATTTACCATGCTTCATAAAAAAGAACATTACCTGTCTTTGTAAGACATGTCTACTTTTTAAAAACGTTATAGACTGACACACCATACTGCATATCGAGCTCATTTAACTGGCAGAAAGGGACCGCACCACTGAGAGTCCTACATCATAGGCTCCGAATTTTTCTCAAAACAGTTTGCCACCTCACTACTTCAATTTTTTTACACCTCGAGCTGTGATGTTCTTTGTTTTTCTCACCTGCCTCCTGAACAGCATATAGTCACACATACAAAACTGGCACCAAACCATGGAAAATAAACGATTGTGCAAGATGATTCTGTGCTCATAAAAAAAAAAAAAAAAAGTTTAATTATATAATATATTTTATATATAATATAAAAACTTATATATATTATATATAATACGTATGATTATATATTATTTATATATTATTTATATATATGAATATTTATATACATTTATACATATAAATATTTATATGATATATATATAAATATTTGAAATATATACATAAAAAATGTAATAAAATATATAATCTTTAATTGCCCATATAAAGAATCGTTTCAACTTACTGTGCATTTAATTCTTACTCTTCTATTCTTATATACTTTTTATACATTACCCCATTTCTAAAAAGCTCTCACATAGGAGGCAACTTTTTAGGTTAAAAGGACACGTTCACAGTTTAAAAAAACAAACTTGGCCTATAAATACAGTCTCTCCTCCTGGACACCAACGACCTTGCTTTGGAGCAGAGTATGAGCAAAGTGCTGAATTGTTGAATCAGGCGGAATAAACCTAAAAAAAAAACAGTGTCACCAAATACCACACACACACACACACACACACACACACACACACACACACACACACACACACACACACACACACACACACACGCGCACCAGAAACTGGAGCTTCACTACAAAAAGTACATATGCCTTGAAAGGTATCAGGGCTTTTTAACATTGCAAACACTGATGTATAAGCAGGTCGACCTTTAGACTATCACACACACTGGGGGGGGGGGGGGGCTACAAAGGTAGGTGTGTAACTGTACGACCTGATGGACAGTGCTAAGATACAAAATCAGGAAAAAACATTGTGGTCCTGATCAGCTGGCATCAGGGGCGTCAATTGGGTATGCCACCTTGGCTGCCTGGTCAGTTTGAAATGATATATTTCAGTTACACATGTCTCCTTGTTTTAACCAAAGGACTTGAATCAAGTGCAACTGGACTTGGTATATATCCGTGAAGACGTTTCGCCTCTCATCCGTGCCTTTCTGACTAGACCAAGCTAGCTGGGTCCAGTTGCACTTGATTCAACTCCTTTGGATAACCATGACCTGGATGAATGAGAACATTCACAGGCGCCTCCTTGTTTTAAATGATCCTATTACTGTAGCAAAATCATTCATTGCACGAATAAAATCGAGTGAATCGGCGCCTCGCTCGGCTCAACTCCCGTCTTTCGGTCGTCACTGACTCAATAGTGAGAGTCGCTCTCTCTCTCTCTCTCTCTCTCTCTCTCTCTCTCTCTCTCTCTCTCTCTCTCTCTCTCTCTCTCTCTCTCTCTCTCTCTCTCTCTCTCTCTCTCTCTCTCTCTCTCTGCGCGTGTGTCACGTGTGTGATGTTGCCATGTCAAGTTATTCGGTTGGCGACGCTTCACTAGTTTATTGGAATTGCTGCGAACAGGTAAGATGGAAAAGTGGTTTATTATTATACTGCTGTGTTGACCTGTGTTAGCTGCCGTGCCTAGTGTAACGGGGGCATTCCTATGGTGTTCTATGCTGGTCAGCCTGCTGCACGCCCGTCACTCTCATCGTTAGCTCTGCGTTGTGTTCTATTTTGGGTGGGGCCCCAGGTGTTGTGGGGGGCCCTCAGTCTCTCATCATCATCATCGTCATCATGATCAAGGAAGGAGGGGGGACACACAGGACTCTATTTGGCCCACCTTGCCATTTATTTTGGTTTCAAACCCTTCGACAAACGTCCAGTCCTCCAGCTGGAGCGGTGTTTCTTACGGACGTGGGGGTCGAAGCTCAACCACTGCCCGGACTTCACTCGTGTGCGTTAGAAGGAGAAACCGTCCACGGGACTCCGATGTAAGAAAGGATAAACAAGTATTTTATCCCACAGCTTGCAGTATCTTCTTACAGGGATACTCAAGGTTACGTTCTCCTCAACCAGCAAAAGTGTGCTACGGTAAGAAACACGCGTGGCTCGGCTCGATCGCTGCTTGAGACTCCTCCCACAAAACAAAAATGGCCTCTCCCGCGTTCCCTCTTCCGTGTACCCACAAGACCTCTCTCTTAAAGCGACAGTACAAGTATATGACGGTCGTTATAAAACATACATAAAAGTAAATAATGACATAAAATAAAATGTAGTAAACACAAATAACAGCACACAGACAGGATTTGGTGATATTTCATACTCAAACAAAATAAAATAAAAACATTAATTTTAACCTGGACAAGCCCATCACTGACTACTGGCACAAGTGAAAAGAAGGTCCTAGTCCTCCAGTCAACTTAGGAGCTACCTCGGTTACGAGGTCCAGAAAATAATGAGGTTGATCAAGTCTCAGAATTCCCTTAGATCAATGTGACGCCTGATACGCCACACCATGCACTTGGCCCAAAACAACCCTGTCTGATAGACACCTAATAACTCACATTAAACTAGTTTGAATGACTCCAACCTCCATCAAAGTTCAAACCCTCACACTCCGTAGAAATGGCATCTGAGCCATAGATTCTATTAACCTGTTCACTGACCTCACCACCCTCCCTGTGCGTGTCCTAACCCGACCATCGCTCTCTACTTGTGTGCGTGAGACAGTGCGAGCTGCAACATCTGTATCGAGTGAGGGTGGTGCCCCTGTGTGCGAATCAGTGTGAGATATAACACCTACATCGAGTGAGTGTGATGCCTCTATGTGTGGTGCATGTGTGTTGTGTGGTGCGTGTGTGTTGGGTGGAGACTGAGCAGTGGCCCCCACAAGACTGACTACCAGACTAGACGGAATGAACTCTTCCACTTCTGCCCACTCAGATCTAGGCAAGTCTCCAAGTGATGAGACTGCTAGCCCCACTGCATCCCCTGAGACCGTCAGGCCATCTGCACTGTCCTCCTCATCGGACTCTGCGCAGTCAAGCAACTGACTGGTTGTACTGGACTCCTCACCCTGATCTAACTCAGGAAGGGGCAAGAAGTTGACCTCCAACAAACGGTTCCTGTGCACCACCCTGGTGTGCCCCTCTGCATCCTGAATCTTGTAGACGTGGATATTGGGGTTGACACCAACAACCGTGTACACTCCGTTCTCCCATTTGTCAGCCAACTTTTTCTTCCCTCGCTCACTCTGGTTCGCAACCAAAACACGATCCCCGACAGACAGGACAGTGCCCTTGGCGTGTCTGTTGTACTGTCGCGCCTGATGCTGCTGCTCAGCCGTGGAGTGCTTCTGAGCGATCTCCATTGCACTCCTTAGACAGGAAAGCAGAGACTGAGCATAAGAATCATAGTCAACAACGTGAGGGTCATGCAAAACCTGCCTGAACATAACTTCCACCGGCAGTCTTGGGACACGCCCATACATCAGGAAGAAAGGCGCGTAACCCGTGGTCTCGTGAACAGTGGCATTGTACGCGAGCGTGAGAGAATGGATCTGCTGAGGTCACTGTTGCTTCTGCTGAAGCGGACGGGAACGGAGCATATCCCCCATCGTGCGATTAAACCGTTCTGTCCCGCCATTACCCACAGGATGGTAGGCCGTCGTGTGGGACTTCGCTACACCCGCCAACCTGAGAAGCTCTGCAATCAGGTTGCTCTCAAAGTTTGTGCCCTGGTCAGAATGTATTCTCTCCGGAAACCCGTAAACACAAAATACATGATCCCAGAGTTTCTTGGCGACCTGCTTCGCTGTCTGATTGGCGCAGGGGAACGCGTGAGCAAGCTTAGTGAAGTGGTCAGTAACCACTAGGACATCGACCGACCGCTGCTTACTGTCCTCAGCGGACCAGAAATCCATACACACAAGCTGCATCGGTGCGGAGGTTTTAATGCTCTCCAGGGGCGCGCAAGCAGCTGGCTCTGGGGTCTTCCCAAACACACATCTCCGACAGCATCTGACATATGCTCTGATATCCCTCTCCATGTCAGGCCAATAAAAACGCTGCCTTGCAAGAGAGAGAGTACGGTCCTGGCCCTGATGACCAGCGTGATCGTGGATGCCAGACAGTGCCTTGTCTTTCAGGCTCAGAGGTAAAACATACTGAGACCTCCTCTGCTTGGACACTGGGTCCTTTGTCACCCTGTACAAGACACCATCATTGACTTCCAACTTCTCCCACTGTTTCAACAGCCTGAGGACCTTCTGGTCAGCACCATGCCTCTCACGTCTCGATGGCCGCTTCCGAACAGCGACAAAGGGCAACACCTTGGAGATGCAGGGGTCCTGCTCCTGACTCAACCTGATCTCCTCGGTGGATAACATTGGCAGTGTATCCTGACCACCCGACAGATGCTGAACGTGCTGGACCAAACTGAGTGCTCTGAATACTGATGCATCAGGCCAGTCACATTTGGCTTGACAAAAAGCCCTGACCTCAGCTGCATCACAAGCAAACCCAGATCGCGCACTACTCACTGATTGGGACTGGCAGCTGAGTCTGAAAACATCTTGCACAGACTCCCCCTCAACCCCGTCGGCTTCCTGAACAAGGGCCGGGTAGAGCTCCCTAAGTAGCCTCTGACTGACGGGCTTGGAAAAAGGGTCGCGACTCAAGGCATCCGCCACCACGTTTTTCTTCCCTGGCAGGTGTTTGAGATCGAAGGTGTAAGACGCCAACTTAGACACCCAGCGGATCTCACACGCGTCAAGCTTAGGCTTCGTTAGGAGATAAGTCAGCGGATTATTATCTGTCCATACGGTAAAGCTTTGACCCTTCAGCCAGTGGGTGAACTTTTCACAAACACTCCACTTCAGCGCCATGAACTCCAGTCTATGAGCTGGATACTTCCGCTGTGAGGCACTGAGGGACTTGCTTGCAAAACCAACAGGTCTGGCCTTGGACTCTTCTCGGGGCACTTGAGACAGCACCGCGCCGAGTCCGTCCAAAGACGCATCGACCGACAAAATGAAAGGCACCTCAAAGTCTGGATGGGCAAGCACCACACACTCCAGTAACATCGTCTTCAACAGATCAAATGCTTCCCCACATTCCGCCGTCCAGTCTGCGGAGGTAAGCTTACGGAAGCTGCCATGGGGCTTCTTATCCTTAGCTGACCTCCCCCTCCTCTTTTGTCCAGCTGTAAGGGCGAACAGGGGCTTAGCCACGGAGGAGCAGTTCGGGAGGAAATGCTGGTAGTAAAATACCATACCAAGGGAAGATTTGATCCTACGAACACAACGCGTGCACCCATCACCTTCCATGAGATCCTGCACTGTCATGTTGGAGATGACCTCTACTTTGGAGGGATCGACAGACACACCTCCGCCATCAACCACGTGGCCCAAAAATCGCACCCGCTTCTGCAGCAGATGACACTTTTTTCGGAGCCAGTTTCAAGTTGTTCACCCTCAACCTCTGAAACACAGTGCGGAGCCTCGACAGAGCCTCAACCTCTGACGGCGCGAAGACAAGAAGATCATCAAGATAGCATAAAAGCTTCGTGAAGTTCAGATCCCCAAAGATCCCAATCATCATTCTCATGAAGGCTGCAGGACTATTACAAAGGCCCTGTGGCATGCGATTGTATTCATGCAACCCAAGGAGAGTCGTGGAAGCAGTGTACTTCTTGTCATCTTCATGCATTGGGATGTTGAAGAAGCCAGAGGTGAGGTCCATCGTACTAAAGAGGCAGTTACCACCCAGCGCGGCAAGACAGTCCGACTGGTGTGGCAAGGGATGAGCGTCTTTCAAGGTCCGAGCATTCAGCCATCTGAAATCAGTGCAGATCCGAAGCCGACCATCCTTCTTCCACACCATAACCAGCGGTGAAGCGTATGCGCTCGAGGACTTCCGGATAATCCCTTTCTCCTCCATATCAGTGAGAACCTGTCTCAACTTCTGATAGTGGGCTGGGGGAACCCTCCTGTAGGGCAAGCGAAAGGGGCGCTCATCCACCAGATGGATGCGATGTGTGTATCCTGTGACCTCGCCACAGTCCAGAGAGTCCCTGGAGAAGATGTCATGGTACTCGGTGAGCAGCTGAGTGAGCTGGGACTTGCATGCCTCACTAACCTGACAGGAGCTGAGGTCAATGTCACTGAGTCCGAGCTCTGACAAACTCCTAGCCGGCTGGACAGGGGGACAGGCACTACCTGTGGCGTTGGACTCATGCCTCCCCGTAACTGATTGCAGTCCCTGGAAAACATTAAAGTCCTCAATCGCCAAGCATGGAAACACATCAGCCAACTTGCAGTTCCTTTTCAGCATGATGGCTTTGTCAGACGGATTGACAACAGTCATGGGTACCCACCTATCACCCCAGAGCGGTGTGACAAGTCGACCTACGAGGACACCGCGTGGCATGGCCTTGGAGTCTGTCGGCTCCACAACAACAGTGCTTCCAGCTGACATAGGCACCTTAGCAGGAAGTCTGCCCCAGACTCAGTGCTCGTGCCTCGGTAAGAGTGTCACGGCCTGGGTGAGCTTAACAGTACCTATCTTCTCAGGAACTGCACCACCCCTCCAGCGCTCTACATTTGTGAACATGGACAGGAACTGTTCAACGTCAGGACTAGACGGATGTTCCTGTCTGGACGCGATGTCCCAGTACTCAGTACCACTCTTGAGTACATGGGCCACATGTTTAATGACGTTTGTGCCGACTATCAGATCATCATGCTGACCGGGCATGACCAGAGTGGGTATGACAAAGGAAACACCATAAAGCTGCATGTTGAGGTCATAAAAACCATCAGGCCTAGTCTCCAGACCACCACAGCCAATCAAGACAATGTTCTCTTCAGGCTGCTGCTTCTCAGGTAAAACACCCCCAGAGCGGAGCTTCTCTACTGCATTTTCACTGATACTGCATGACATAGAGCCAGTATCCAACATGCCATTAAGCTGCACACTCTGGTTGACAAGAACAGGAGCATAGAACAAGTCACTGAAAGCCTGAATCCTCTGTGTCGCCTGAATGACCATACGCGAACCCTGAGTTGCTTTGGCACACTTGTCATCATACCATTTAGCCAAGTCGGAGACATCAGTGAGGGATACATCTACATTACCCACACCATCCCTCTCTAGGTGTGGGTTTAGTAGTTTAACGGATGAGACTGACAACCAGCTCTTCCACCAGGCTGAGACCGGAGCTGGTTGGGCGGCTGAGGGTGAGGACAGTCCCTCTTCCAATGACCAGGAGACAAACAGTTTATACATCGGTTCTCCCAGCTGCAGTGGGAAAATGTGGAGTGATCCGGAGACTTACAAACCCTGCACAACCGCTGCGGTGCGTCTGGCACCTGCCCTGCGGCGCTAGCTGGCGGTTGAGTCCGCGTCGGTGTCCGGACTGCAGCGCTAACTGGAACCTGAGTCTGCATTGTGACCAAACGGTCTAGCAAGCTCACCAAACTCCTCATATAGTCATCACCGCCAAAGACAGGTGCGGGAGACGGTGTAGGAGACCTTGCACAAAATGGTGTAGATGACGCATGAGCCGGGACGGGAGATGGCACCACTGGCACGGTCGTGTTCAAGTCGGGAGCCACGTCGACTACAGGGACATGAACCTGTGAATGGAACCTACGCTCTACCGCGCCTGCTTCACGTTGTCCACCTGCAGCAACACGGGACTTCCTCTCCAGCATGTGCTCATCAAGCCTCTCTTGGATCTCGCTAGCAGACCATTTCCCTGCGGACTTGTACTTAAAAACATTGGCAAGAGACTGATCTGGACAGTGTTTGATAAACATCATGCTTACCTCGTGGCTTGGCTCTTCAATACTACGGCCCTGCCACTTCAAGCATTCGTCAGCCACCTCCACTGTCTTATTAAGCCTAATCCAATACTCCATAGCGTCCTCACCTGGCTTGGGCAGCGTACTGTAAAAGTCCGCCAGGGGCATGCTCGAGTATGTGAGGTCACTAAAGTGTTGCTTCAGTACATCAAAAATAATGTGGGGGTTCGCTATGTGGTCGACAGATGTGTTGCGCAGCTTTATCCTCACCCCGTCCCCTGCTTTCCTCATAAGCTTAGCTAGAATCTCATGTGACTGCTCACTAACTGGAATGGCTCGCTTCCTCAAATACAAAGTCATAAGGCTCTCCCACTCATGAACTGTAAACTTATCAGAGCTATCGCCCCTGAAAATAGGAGGCTCCCTAGCGTCTGTCTGCATTACTACTCTAACACTAGGCATTGTCTCCGAACGCTGTTCAGCAGACCTAGCACTGTCTGTGTGTGTGTTTCTAAGCATTTGTGTTTCCTGCAGCTTAGCAGTGATTGACTCTCCTATCTTCTCTGCTAACTGAGTAATGAGCGTGGCTAACTCACCCACTGGCTGCTAGCTGTTACCTAGCACATCCCCTTCGCTGATACCTGGCCTGGCCCGTTCTACGTAGCGTGTGGAGGTGAACTGAGGAGTGCCAAATGTGGTCGGGTCTCTAGGTCCTGGTGCTCTGGTGTCTGGTTCCCCGCCCTCTAAGAGCCGCCCGAAACTCCTACCTACACCTAGCCGTAAACCCCCACCCACATCTAACTGGTACCCCCTCTCCATAGCACACTGGCGATCCAAAAGATCCTGATCAGCAATGTTACCCCCACCTACGTACGAACCACCCTCTGCCATGTTCCTACCTCTAACACTCAGATAAAATAAAAAATAAAATAAAAAAAGTGAAAAGCTCAATTCATTTAAATAATTGAATCTAGAAAGCACTAAGAGATTGAAACAATCACATACAATCAACAAATTCACCAATAGATTAATCACATATGCACATATCTAGTAGTTTACATCAATAGATTATTCACACGAGTCCTTCAATCACATCAACATTAACTTTTTTCCTTTTTTTTCTTTTCGTGTGTTTTTCTTCCTTCAATATATACAAATGTCCTGTTCACAAGCCCAGTCCATGGTAACCACAGCTATGACTGTCCAGTGTCCACACAGCTCAACTCCAGTCCACTGTAACATGAGTGTACAGTCTATAGAAATACCTGAGGACGTCTGGGGCTTGATGACGACAGCAGCCTCCCGCGGCGAGCAACTGATGTCGCTCTCAGGATCCAGGAGGGTCACGGCACCAATGTAACGGGGGCAGTCCTATGGTGTTCTATGCTGGTCAGCCTGCTGCACGCCCGTCACTCTCATCATTAGCTCTGCGTTGTGTTCTATTTTGGGTGGGGCCCCAGGTGTTGTGGGGGGCCCTCAGTCTCTCATCATCATCATCATCATCATGATCAAGGAAGGAGGGGGGACACACAGGACTCTATTTGGCCCACCTTGCCATTTATTTTGGTTTCAAACCCTTCGACAAACGTCCAGTCCTCCAGCTGGAGCGGTGTTTCTTACGGACGTGGGGGTCGAAGCTCAACCACTGCCCGGACTTCACTCGTGTGCGTTAGAAGGAGAAACCGTCCATGGGACTCCGATGTAAGAAAGGATAAACAAGTATTTTATCCCACAGCTTGCAGTATCTTCTTACAGGGATACTCAAGGTTACGTTCTCCTCAACCAGCAAAAGTGTGCTACGGTAAGAAACACGCGTGGCTCGGCTCGATCGCTGCTTGAGACTCCTCCCACAAAACAAAAATGGCCTCTCCCCCCTTACCAAAAAGTATGATACTTATAGTATACTTTTTATAAACTAAGTATACTTTAAGTATACTTTTCATAATCTTATACTTGTATAAGTATACTTTAAATTAACTATTCATGAGTATACTTAAACCAAAGTATACTTGTTATAATCTTATACTTGTGTAAGTATACTTTAAGTTAACTTTGAATTTACTATTCAGGAGTATACTTAAACCAAAGTATACTAAAAGTATAACTAATGTATACTTGGCCTATTATAAACTGACACAGAATAAGTCGAAGTATACTTTAAGTATAGCTATAATTTATAAATAAGTGTATAAGCCTAAGCCAGTACTTTCAGTAAATCAGCCCTCCCTGCAGAAAAAAATCTTACAAACCATTAGCCATTTCCCATAAGGAAATATCTGAGAATCTTAAAGGGGACCAAATATGCCAAAGTAACACACCAAATATGTTGTTCTTGCCTAAAAAATGTGTTATCTTATGTCCTTTCGTCAGAACAGACATTTTTTGGTCCTGTTTCGACCATTTCTTTACCCCATTTTCTGACCTCAAGTTCAACCGTCCTTGATTTTATGAGCATTAATAAGGGGAAAGACTTCTGCTGCAGACGGGCCTTAAACATGTGACCCTATGTTTTCAAGTTGGTAGATTTTAAAAAATCAGATTGTTATACCTGTGATTAGCTAGTTTTAAGTTCTGTGGTCCCATGATGACATCACACTGAGACAGAAAATAGAATGGGGCCAAGGAGATGGGGCATTTATCTCAGCCTGGAAATCGTACTGAAGCTGGGATTTTTTAGCTCTGAAAATCTGGTGGCTTCAAGATCGACAAAGACAAAAATGAAAAAGACTACTACATTTGTAAGTGAGTTTAGGCATCTGTGGTCATGCAAGATCTGTGCTAAAGTACTTGTATACTATGTACAAACCAAATTTACTACCATCATGGATATTACTTAACTCAAGTATACAATACATAAAAGTACAAGTGTGCTGTATCCTAGTTGCATGCATGCAGGCAAACTATCCAACTATTTCATGCATGTAACATTTTAAAAACAGATACAAATGGTTCCTCTTTTTACGTTTTTATTGAGCATTATTGACCATTCAATTCACGTTCAGTTTACATAGTCCTTCGGCAGGAACTTAATCAAAGTGACTTACAAAAATCCATTCAAAGTGGGACAAGTCGAGTCACATTTCAAGTGGGGAAAGTCATTACATTTGCAGTGTGCAATTGATCAGATTAAACAAGTACACATATCTGCTGCTTCAATTAGAGCAGTGTTTTCTGCTCTAGCCTAATATGGTCAACTACTCTTTATTCTGTGCATCTCAATTAAAGGGCCCCACACATCCCAAATTAACATACCTCAAATCTGTAGTTTTAGCCTAAAAAATGTGTTATGTAATGTCCTTTGGTCACCATAAGAATTTCTTCATGTAGGTTTCTTGTGTTGCTCGCGACTTAGCAGTTTGGGTTCGGCAGATCTAGCATAGAACCGTTTTCCGAGAGACACCTTCTGTCCCTCGTCTCTCAAATACGAAATATTTACAAATGATGGAAGTGCTGCTTGGGAACCAATTTGACAACTTGAATGCTCTTGCATTTCTTGTTAAGCGACGTGAACGAGTCGCGTGAATGACAAGTAGCCATGTGTTTCTGGCTGTCTCCTTGCCCGTGCGAGTTGTTGCAACCACTTTTGATTGGAGAGCAATGATTCATACACGTAGCAACGTGATTCTGATTGGTTAGCAAGACTGTCGGTCATAAACGCTGTTCCTGCATTTCATAGTAGTGTGAAATAATCGCAGCTTTTGCTATGTGCAAATGAAGAAGGCTACTACATGTAAGTGAATTTAGGTTGTGTGGGCCCCTTTAAGATACTATGCATCTCACATACACAAGTTGCTAGTCATGTTCATGTACATTTGGCAATTGCATGATATACAATTGATCAGTTTCAACAAGAACACATTTCTTTTTCACCATATATGGCCAGATTGCACAGACATTGCCAGTCTTCTCAACTACATGGATGAAACGACTCTCTGCCCCAACTTGGGCATCATTACACACTGGTCTCCTGTTTGTTTTGAGCATCTCAACTAATATGCAGCAATGTTTCTCACATTCACAAGTGGCAGGTGGGCTTTGATGTTCACAGTTGATTTTAAAAACCACAAGATCACCAACCAAGCAAAATGTACCATCATTCAAGCATGCACCATTGTTACGTCTTTTTTTAAGCCTGTCATATGTTTCACTATGGTACAGAACCCCATCTATCAAAAAACGTCTATGTGACCAAAAGCAGTCAGCTACAGTGAAGTTACCAATTGATCTACACAAGTTGTCGATGGCATGTCTATTTGGGACATTTGCTCGCACAGGAGGGTGCCCAAATCCTGTGTCAGTCTCATTCAGTACCTCACACTTTTTAGTTTGTCGTTCTTTTGAGTAGAGCTTTTCCACAAAGGAGTGCACATTTGGACTTGTAATCTGTTTGATTTTCCGAGGCAACTCTCTCCACAAGATAAACTTTCTGACTATTTGTGAGGGGACATATTGGGTTCCATGAAAGTAACGAAGCAGAGTGCCCATATTTGATTCAAATGGAAACGTTGACGTAGCCCATAATGGACCCCAATGTCTAACACTTTGAGGGACGTGCGTGAGCAAATGTATGTTAAACGTCATGTTTTGTTCTCCATAAAGCCTCTGGAATTCTATGACAAATGTCTTCAGAGACAGTTCAGACACAAATGTACAACTGGTCTTGACCTGATCCTCTAGTAGCGTATATATGCTAAAAACAAGTAGGAAAAGGTGATTCCAAAATCTGGCAGGGAGTATGCCTTTTAAGGCAGGAAGAGCATAGAAAAGCAGAAACGCTCGCCACTCTGAAGCTTTCCAGAACTTTCTGTCATTAAGAGATCTTGGGGTTCGAGTAATCTCAGCAGGAGGTTGGATATTTTCAAGTCGCTTGCTCACCTCTGCTATTTCCCTACCGATATACCATGGGCTCTGATGGTTTTCGGTGTCGAACCACAATCCTGCCATCTGTCGTGTCACTCCTAAGCAAACATTATGTTGGTACTCAGGGACAAACCCATTTACCATCTGAAAGTGTTTTAACTTCATTAACGGAGATGGCCCTTTGACACCAAACACTGGGTTCAACTCTGTAGCAGCCATTGCATGATCAAAATGATCCTTTTCATTTCTAAGGGGAGGTTCAGGTTGTTTGTACGGATATTTTTTATCACCCCCTTCATGGTAACAGAAGTCACAACCATAGTTGCCGTTAAACTGCTTTGTGTTACGTAGCATCGGACGAGCAACCGAGTCACAGCTGGAGATGAGTACAAACACTTTAGAAATGTGAGTTTCCCTGAGCATCCTGCCATTCCACTCCTTCTTTCTCCAAGAGTGAGGCCTCTTTGACAAAGGGTTCAAGCAATGTAAAAACAGATGGTTTGCCTGGCCCAAACCATAAAGCCGACATTAGCACATGTTTTTTCCTAAGTTCTGGTTTGAGCTCTATTACCTGACACTGGATAGGCCAAATGCTGCATTTAGAACTTTTAAAAACAGGGGCACCATCGCAATTCCAAATGAGTGACAAATCATCTTTGCCCAACACTCCAGTGTCACACAACTTTTGATATTCTTGACCAGACTGCATGTCAGATAACACCCCAGTGGTACTAGTTTTCTCATTAAGACTGACATCATGTTCTTCTAGAAGTTGCTTAATCTGGTCATGCAAGGGCAAAAAAAGGAAGTAAATACCATTCTTTAGATTTGTTTCAGCTTCAAATACAGTGTTGCATGAATTACAGTGTGAAGGGCAGTTGGCTCGAATGCCAAGGTAAGCCGAACATTTTTCACAATAAAAGTGAACCTCACAATCTGACGAACTTCCAAACTCTTTTTTGAAAAGGTAATGTGACAATGGGATGAGACCTGGAAACATAATGTTGAACATTTCTAACAAGTGACTGACTGCTTCGCCTGTTAAATTAAGACGCAATATATAAGACATCAACATCAATACACTTTCATTTCTTGTAAGACTTGCCCCTGGATACAAGAGATCTGCATCATCATCTGCTTGATCTTCTGGAGGCACAGGAATGATGTCAACATCAGCTTCAGCCTGTATTAAGTCTTCCACAGCTCCTTGGTTTCCTGCCATCAAACCCTCATCAGACAGGTTCTCTTCATCAGATACACCCTCGTTCTGCAGGATGACAGGAAAATGCAATTTAGTTTCATTAACCCCAAAACCTGAACATAGTCTAGCTTTGTGCAAGTGTTTCTCGGGGGACGGGGGGGCTGATGCCAGTGGGGATATGTCACCCATGGCTGGCATATCCTGTTGGGCAATTGGGATACACAATGGGGTAAAAGGGTGAGGGAGGGATGTAGTAGTTCCTTTCTTGTCCTGGTGTCTTATCCGGCTTTAGGGACATCCAAATGAACATCTGAGGTGGATTCTACTAATTCTCCGCTTTCCAACATGGTATTGGGGTGACATAAACAGAACGGCCTGGCGAGCGGTGAGACACATTTTGGTCACGACCCACAAGGTTGAAGTACTAGGCTAGGCTCCTCTTGGTTAATGTTAACGTTACTGCTTTACTTAGTAAAGGCACACCCAGGCGAAGACAGAAGCTATTATAATCAGAAATCCCAAATATGCTATAAATCGGTCCAGAGGAATCATAACTATCTGACTGTACAGAAAAAAGAGCCAACAGTGTAGTGGCTGTTGGGCAGGCGATCAATTCCAAATGTAAACAAATGAGGGCCGGCACAGCCCTATCCAATGCATGTTTATGCAGTATGTTGACATCACTTGCGAAATGTGGTAACAGCATTATTATGCCATCTACAAGCGTGTAACTTTAAAGGGCCATTGGTTGGGGTTTTTTTTCAAACAGGAAGTGGAATTTTTCACATGCGCAATGCTAAAAGAGCATGCAGAATGCTGGTTTCCATTTAAAAACCCTTACAAACAGCAGCACAGACCTGCTTAACCCATTGATGCAGAGGCAGTTTTTTTAGGATTTAAGTCTTGATACAGTTTAGAAATGTATACAGTCCGTTCATTTTAAGACGGCTACTGAAGCAAAAGTTGAGGACGCACCTCTGAAGATCCAGGTAAGCTCTCTTCTTCAGATTCGTCAAACATCGAGTCTCCACTGGCTCCTTCGTTGCTGTCCTCCACACACTCAACAGGCAGATTCTCCTCAACTGGCAAGCTCTCCTCAAAACCAGCTGCATCTTCCTCAATCTTAAGAGTTAACACAGGAAAAAATATGATTGAGTTCATCCATTACATTTCTAACAATTGTTGTTTAATAGGATTTATGCAGAACATGAGTACTTCCTGAAACTAAACCGGCAACTACTACAACAATCCTAGGAAGATTCGACAGGAAGAGTCACAAGGGCCGTGGATTACCTCCATTGGAGAGGGGAGCATGCTGAGTAGAAACCTCTACATTGCACTTACTGCTTTCTGCTGGCCCGGTGTGCGAGAGCCATGAGGTGCCCACAGTGTTCTCTGCTGGCCTGGTGTGTAAGTGCAGTGTAGAGGTTTCTACTGAGCATGCTCCCCTTTCCAATGGAGGTGAACCACACCCCCTGTGAAAGAGTCGAATCTTCTTAGCAAAAATTGACGGGACAGGAGGTGGAGCTATCCCCAGAACGCGGTGCTATAGAGAGAATCCAGCTTAGGCCCACATCAAACTCAAGTCCCAGTAGATGGCGTGAGAGTCGCAAGAGCAATTAATGAGGAATGTTTGTTTTACATCACAAAAATGCCCTTTTGCTGAACCTGTCAGTGGTTTTGCACCACCAGCTTTTTATGCACACAAGCCTCGGACAAGGCCGTTCATAGCCTAGTAGGCTATTGTAGCCTCAGGGACAAAAATGAAACAAAGGTAAAAGTCACCTGTGTAGGCTGAGTAATGTGACATTCAGTAAGTAACTGGTCAACCCATGCATTGCAAGAGTTTTTATTCAAGCTTGATTGGTTTTGGTGGTGTCTCAATTGTGGCCCTTTGAGGATGTTGACAACCCCCTTTCTCGCCCTAATTTTTTGTCATAGTCTTGCACTATTGGATGAAATGATCAGATGACACACGTTAAGCATGTTATGTTAGCCATTGCATACTCGACACCCTTACAATTTATTGTGTAGATAACACCAGAGACACTTGTGCGAGACAGCTCCCTCTCCTGCCATCTTTGTAATAGCAGGGCACTCCGTCGAGCATGCTCAGAAGACACTTGGGCAGCCCAAGTGTCTTCTGGGCATACTCGACATAGTGCCCTCGGGCTATGACCAATCACATTACGAGGGCGTGTCAGGCTTCTGTAATGTGATTGGTCAGAGTGTGAATAGAGTGCCATCTTTGATCTCCACCCCTATTACAGTAAAATCCATTCAAAATTATACGAGCGAGAAATCTTCTAATATAATATCTTTGATAACACTTACAATACTGCTACTAGATCCAGGCAGGCTCTCTTCATCAGATTCACCCAACATCAAGTCTTTACTGGCTCTTTTGTCACCAACGCTCGTGCCCTCAACAGGATCAGCTGATTCTTCCTACAGGTCAAAACAGGAAAATGTTTAATTTTGTATTCTTCAATTCCTTGCTATAGCGCAGGGATGCAAACTAGCACCATTGAAAACTGACATCAATGTCAAAAAGAGGTGACAAATAGGAACACTCAATATTATCGGTCTGTCGATATTGTCGGACGATAATAGCATTAAAATGTAATCAATAACATACAAATAATTACGCATTTTGCATTTAAAAGGCTTGCACCCCTGATAGTGTAGGCTGATAGGCTGTCTCTGTTTTGGAGCCCATTTACACCAGCCGTCCCTGATTGGTACAGTCATGGTAATATCAATCCCCGCTGAGCCAGTCAGGTCTTTTCCACTACCATCCTTTGCTCTGATTCAGTCATAGGTACACAAAGCCACAGACCGAGTACCAAAGATTATCACGCCTATAGTATCCTCAGCTCCCCGCACTGTTGGCACAAAAGCTACTCATACGCTGAGTTGGCGGCACCCGGGATCGAACTCACAACCTTGCGATCAATAGGCGAGAGCTCTACCGACTGAGCTACGCCCGGGTACAATTGTCCAAGGAGCATAGGCTTACTATATTACATTCAGACACAGACGAGCCAGCTCACCTACTCGGCGAGGCGCATTTTCCTCGATAAGTGACACATTTCACGCATAAATATCAGAGAACTACCAGGGTGGGTTATGCGCCCAAATATAGGCTATAGCCTAATAAGTTGAAATTGGTTTAGTGTCGAAAGTTTCCACATACTTTAGCCAACCTGGACTTTATGAATTCGTTTTTGTGATATAAAAATAGAAATCGTATGATTCATTGTCTTCTTAATAATCTGCCCTAAATAATGCATTATTGAAAATGCACTTTTTGCGCCAAACAGCGTCAAACCTGCTGACCGGGGAACATAGGACCTTTCTTTATAAAAAGGGTCCTATGTTCCCCGGGTGCCCTAGGGGAACATAGGACCCTTTTTATAAAGAAAGGTCCTATGTTCCCCTGCACATACAAAACGGGGAACATAGGCCCCTTTTGGGGAAAAGTGGGGAATATAGGGCCCTCTGTATACAAAAAGCTCCGATATTCCCCGGTCTCATACAAAGCGGGGAACATAGGACCCGGGGAACATAGGACCCGGGGAACATAGGACCCGGGGAACATAGGACCCGGGGACTATAGGACCCGGGGACTATAGGACCCGGGGACTATAGGACCCGGGGACTATAGGACCCGGGGACTATAGGGAGGACCCCGAATCTTTGCTAGTGCTAGCTACCGGTAGCTACCGTTTACCGTTAGCATGCTGAACTGAAGTTCAAACATATATCCCGCCGTAATACCAAGAATTACCTGGAGTCACTTACCCGTTTCGTCCGGCTATGTTGTGTTTGTTTTGGAATGTTCTCTGTTCCATCTTCAAGGTATCCTTTGTAAGATCCCCTTTTTTTTCGCCATTGTAGCTGGCTAGCTACGTTAGCTGCGTGCGAGGACCGAAAAGCGATGTTACTTGACGTTACCGGGGCCTTTATGTTGTGTAGTGTGCGCATGCGTGCCAAAATATCAATCCCAGAATTCCCTTCAAGAGCGGGATTTCGGTCATTTCACGGCGTGGGTGCACGAGTTAACGTTAGCAAAAAATTACAACATCTGAACATGGACTACAAGTACGCTTTGTTTTATTTTAAAAATGACAAAAAAGTTGAAGTGGGCTCGGTAACACAAATTAAACCCGACGATTTGGAGGGCTTAGACCCAGTGATAGAAGAATGTCCGGACCTTCAAAATGACGATGGATGGATCCAGGTCAGGTGGAAGGTGTTTGAGGGGAAAAAGAAGACAGAAACTAGCTACGAGGCCAAAGTGTTGCTCTTCGGTAGTAAGTTGAGTTAAAATTACTTCATACTTGTTGAAAATGTTTAACGTTACCCTGACATATCAGAGTAAAAGGCCATTTCCTTCATTATTTAACGTTAGAGATAGAGTGTAATGTATTACACGTGCAATAGGCTATCCGGCTGGTAACCCCAGCCTTTAGCCTAGAAAATGTGACATTATTAGCTAGCTAGCTGGAAAACTGATACTGGGGGCTAACCGCAGCTAACGTTAGCATATCAAGCTTGCTACCATTTCAAATGCTAACCACTGTTGAGTGATATTAAATATAATCCGAGTGTATTTTGTATTACTCAGTATGTAACCAATGTATTACTCAGTATGTAACCAATGTATGTAACCAGAACAGAGGGTGAAGAAGACACCTTCATGTAGACAAATATATTGCAGGTCTCCCACAAGAATGTGGTTAGGGGAGGGGGTTGCCCCCCCCCCTGGGGCCTTGGGAGAGACACCGTGTCTGGTACGAGGAGGACCCCCTGCTAAGATCAGTAGGTTGAAACAGGATGAGCACTTCTTAAAGCTCAACCACCAAAAGGTCCTATTGATAGGATAATCAAGACCAGAGGTGTCGTAAAGGAGAAGCAGGGGGGTCTATATAACCCACCAGGACACACAAAGAAGTCAGACACACACGACGGATTGGCAGTGTGTCTCCAGATCTGTACTCAATAAAAGTATTTTAATCTCCTAAAACGTGGTGGCTGTTTTCTTCACATCAACGGACCCGGGGACGAGGACCACGAAGGTGATTTCTCAACAAATTGGGGGCTTCGTCCGGCATGTGAAGAAGCAGTCCTAATTGGACAGTGTGGCTGCCCGCCGACACCTCCCGAGCTTGGGGTCGACCCATAATACGAATAAGGTAAGCAGAACCTGTTTTAACGAAATCTGCATATTGCACTGAATTACTAAAATTGTACTAAGCTCGGGAAGGAGAAGGCGACCAGTTTAACAAAAAAGTAGGGGTTGGAGTCCCCTACGATAAGAGTAAAAAGGAGATGATCGGTAGAAGAGGTTGGAGTCCTCTGTCTAAGATCCTAGGTAGTGGCGCACCCACTCACTCTCTGACGAGGGGGTGAGATTAAGGCTGGGAAAACTCTCCCGGGAAATTGAGGACCCCCAAAGGAGGGAAATAGAGCTCAGTAAGGGTTGGAGTCCCTGAAAAATTGGTTAAATACAGTAAGGGTTGGACTCCCTGAAAAATTGGTTAAATAGAGCTCAGTAAGGGTTGGAGTCCCTGAACAATTGGTTAAATATAGTAAGGGCTGGAGTCCCTGAACAATTGGTTAAATACAGTAAGGGTTGGAGTCCCTGAAAAATTGGTTAAATACAGTAAGGGTTGGAGTCCCTGAAAAATTGGTTAAATACAGTAAGGGTTGGAGTCCCTGAAAAATTGGTTAAATACAGTAAGGGTTGGAGTCCCTGAACAATTGGTTAAATACAGTAAGGGTTGGAGTCCCTGAAAAATTGGTTAAATACAGTAAGGGTTGGAGTCCCTGAAAAATTGGTTAAATACAGTAAGGGTTGGAGTCCCTGAAAAATTGGTTAAATACAGTAAGGGTTGGAGTCCCTGAACAATTGGTTAAATACAGTAAGGGTTGGAGTCCCTGAAAAATTGGTTAAATACAGTAAGGGTTGGAGTCCCTGAAAAATTGGTTAAATACAGTAAGGGTTGGAGTCCCTGAAAAATTGGTTAAATACAGTAAGGGTTGGAGTCCCTGAACAATTGGTTAAATACAGTAAGGGTTGGAGTCCCTGAAAAATTGGTTAAATACAGTAAGGGTTGGAGTCCCTGAAAAATTGGTTAAATACAGTAAGGGTTGGAGTCCCTGAAAAATTGGTTAAATACAGTAAGGGTTGGAGTCCCTGAACAATTGGTTAAATAGAGTAAGGGTTGGAGTCCCTAACAGATAGCCAGGAGACGTAAAAGGTAGAATGGAAAAAGAAGAAGGAGAAAAAAGCGGGGGCGGACCGCAGTGGAAGTCCCTGCAGAAGCAGAGCGACATACTGATACAAATGACGACGAACCAAAAAAATGAGGGTGCCAAGGCAAAGGCGAGACGAAGGGAGGAAGAACAAAGGAGGTTAGAAGAAGCTATTATATTGGGAGAGAGAGAAAGGCGGAGGATGCCGTTCCGTTGGGAAGGTATTTGTGACGGGTGAAAAGGGTGAAGAGAAGCCCCGGTGGAAGTCCTTACGGGAACAAATAGATGTACTGGTCAGAATAATGTTGAATACTCGGAAAAGAAAGAGTGTGAAAGTAGGGAAAGAAAAAGCTACAGAGGACTATGACATGAAACCATTGGTACCAAACCGCACCTTGACTGACTCTGACTGACTTTTGTGTTTGACATGACTTGTCTGTGTGTGTGTTCATAGTTTGTTTTGTGGTGTTTGTCCGTCTGGCCATTTTGTGTTGTTTAGAAGTTGCAAGTCCTTGAGAGTGGCTTAAAAGGGGACATAAAAGCTGGGGGAGGTTTTGTTTTGGCTTTTCCAAACCTTTTGTTTTCCTGACAATTGGGGTGTGAGAGGAGTCTTCAGAGACCACCTCGTTTAGCATCCTTATCAGACCCAACCCGGCTTTTGTTCTTGTGTGACAAACAACTGGCTTTAGAAAGTCAACAACCTGAAGCATTGTTTATTCAAATCCTTTCAAGAAATCTATTTCTTTTCTTTCTGAGGTACCTCATATAAAATGTGATATATCCATTTGGTTTTTGTTTTTTGTTTTTGTTGCATTGAAAAGTTTTTGTGGTGTATTTTTCACATTAAATTGATCCTGTCCTCACTTCTTTTAGGATTCCCCAAAACCGAAGAAATTCCTGTCCCTGTTTCATTTTCTGAACTGTTAAGCAGAACTCTGTTATGTCCAACGCCACAGTTGCAATATTTTTAATTTTACTTGTTCTGTTTTTCTTTCTGTTACTGGGATTTTTTTTAAAGAATAACTGGTGGGAACCAACTGCCTACCCACTTCAGACCTTGGGGGAATGGGGGGTTGCCTTGAGAGTAACAGGGACAGTGTAAACCACAGTTATGTTGTTTTAAGCTGTTGTTGTTTTTCTTTCCATTAGAAGACACCCATTGGTTCATTTGTTTTTATGTTGACTTTCATCTGTGTTAAATTGAACTTGTTTTGTTTTTCAACACTAAGGTGTGAATTTTATGATGTTCTTTTTTTTAAAGAGGGTATTCATTTCTTTGACAATTTCTTGTGTGGAGGACGATTACATTTTATTTGAATATGAATGAAACCTACTGAGTCCTGCGTTTTAAAGGTCTATGCTATGGCTATGTTTATGTTATTTTTTAACATGAGTTTAAACCTCCTCATAAGACTCATTTTTGGTTTGATTTATTTGGTTTTAACTGATTACATCAATTTCTTTGTATTGTTAATTGCGCGTTTCTGTCCTTTGAAACCCCACCGCCCCTCTTTTGGGGGCCTTGAAAAGGGGCTTCTTGTTGTTTCATTTAGTTAAGGTGGGGGGCATTTGTTTTTTGTCTTCAAACAGCTCATTGTTTCAATGATTTACAAGATACCTTATGGTTTTATTCATTTAGGTTTATTTGAACGTTCAGGATCTGAGACAACAACTATCTTTATTATCCCTCGTCTGTTTTTGTTTTAAAGACAATTTATTTCAGAGAAGTACAACATTACAGACTTCGGAACATTTGTAAACAGCTTGGATGAAATGAAAGTCCGATTCATTCGACTGCATGAAATTGTTTTTGGTTTACTAACAACTAACATACAAACTGATCATATCATACTTCTTTTTTTTCTCTTCTCCTTCATGGTTAAATGGGTTGACACAATGTGTTCTGTTCTTGTGTAAAAAGAGGGGTAGTGGGAATGAGGAATTGAAATCTAGAATCGTTGTGAGCCTTCTTCTGTACAGTTTTCTTTGATTTTTTACTTCATAAGAAACAAACGGATACCAACTTAGATCATAGCGGAAGTATCTGAAGAACACTGAATCAAGTTGACTACGAATCTTCAGAATCCTAGAATGACAGTGTTTTCAGTGTTGTGCAGTTTCTCTCTGAAAGTTTTTCCCTCCAGATATTGTCATCACCTGCTCCTCCCCCTCCTCCAGACGGGCTGAGTAACACCCCCACTTCCGTGGTACCGGGTCCAGGGCCCCGGGGTATGCTCCACGGGAAGACAACCTCCCGGCTGGACAGAACTAAGAGCAACCCGCCACATAACGTGGCTGTAGGAGCTGTGTCTGTGTAAGGGTGGTCTCCATGGTGTCCCGGTTAGCTTCCGGGTGAGAGAGGAGGTCAGGGTGGTCTGCTCCTGGCCCAGCCAATCCCCCCACACATGAAGACCCCTCTGGTTGTCTAGATGAGACTAGCACCAACTAGCTAGCTCTGGAGACCATAGACTTGGGTTTGGCTTTGAGAGTCCGAAATCGCCTTGCCTCTGTGGAGTCTGTAACCAGTGACAACTTTGAACGTTTAACTGCAGCTGAGTCCACCATCAAAATGGTCCGAACCCAAAACCTGTCTCTGCAGGACCGAATCGACGACCTCGAGAACCGATCTCGGAGGGTCAATCTCCATGTACTGAACATTTTTGAAGGCAGTGAGGCCGGTAGAGATCTGGTGCAGTTCATGTCGGAGATGCTGATGCAAATAATGGGTCCTGATGTCTTTTACTCGCCTGGCCGAAGCAGCATCACTTTTCCTGGGTGTCCTGCTACTCCTCACCTGCTGCATTGTGCCCATAGTTCGGCGTTTGATACACGGCCTTATTGCTACTCAGCTCGTGTATTATCACCTCCTTGCCCAACAGGAAGGGGACCTTGTTTCATCTTCCCCCTCTATGTTACCTTTGGGTGTTCAATGATGAACAAAAGGGGGGAATTGTGGAGTACAAATAGTACTCCATGTGCACTCCGTAGGTACTCTGTAGTTTTCCACTTCTCTGTGTGTATGAAACTTCCCATTCACTGCAGACAACAAATGGTCACTAACACATGAGGGC
The DNA here is from genome assembly GCF_029633865.1 of Lampris incognitus. Lineage (NCBI taxonomy): Eukaryota > Metazoa > Chordata > Actinopteri > Lampriformes > Lampridae > Lampris > Lampris incognitus. The sequence goes on from NC_079212.1 coordinate 39,721,403, forward strand.
CTCCCCAGCCTTGGGCAGTAAAGATAACAACTAGGGGTCACTAAAACATGAGGGCCACTCTGGCCTGGGGCAGTAAAAGAGTAAATCTACAGACACTCACCAGGCACAGAACATGACTGATCTTTTCCTGCATTCCTTTGTAAGACAACACCTTGGTTAATGCAGGAAACATAGGGTATGACACGACGGCCTGTGCTATAAAAACCCCTATCTCCAGTATAGGGGCGGAGCATATCCTCACAGACTGACTTCTGTGATTATATGACTCTCCATCTGACGATGCATTAGAGATTTTCTGTTTGCTCCAATATTTGTCCAATGATTGTTCGTCCCAGAGGTTGCTGGGGCAAGAGCCCATTAAGAGGATAAGAAAATCCACAATTTGGTGTCAGAAGTAGGATCTCGCGTCGCTCGCCAAACGGACAACCGGCGGACTGATCTTCTCGGGACAAGAACATAGTTACGGATCTCCCAGTAACCTAAGAAAGGGAGAGGCGGGTGGTCCGTTTGGTCGGTGTCGCTGAGATTCCTCAGCAAAACCCTGGGAGATTCGTCGCACGCGTAAGATCATTTAAAACGCGCATGAGGTCGTGCACTGACAATAATGCGGCTGTTTACCCTCGGTCTCGCACTAATAAGAGTGCTGGTAGGATTAAGTGAAAAAAAGAAGAAAAAAACAAGGGAAAAAAAGGGTAACCATATACTCAGACTCGGAATAGGGCATGTAGGGGCTGTTCAGATGAATGGAAATCTTTGCCATTGGTGGCATCCTTTTTTGACTGACATGACTAAAGACCACGTCAAGAGTTGCCCCATTTGCACTCAGTATAATCCACGCCCCACCATAAAACCTGAAATGGGGGGATTTCCCCTGATCTCTTGTCCAGGACAAGAGGTAGTATTGGATTATATGGATATGGGGGAAGCCAAGAGGGTGAAAGGATACCAGTATTTGTTGGTGTGTGTGGATCAATTGACAGGGTGGCCGGAGGCATGGCCGGCCAAAAAGGAAGATAGCGCCACTGTTATAAAATGCTTGATTAACCACTACATACCTCGACATGGATTCCCCTCCAAAATCCGCTCTGACAACGGATCTTATTTAAAGGGGGCCGACCTCAGAAAGGTCGAGAGCCTATTAGGACTGAAACACGTCTTTGGGACCGTATACCATCCACAGTCCCAGGGCAAGGTAGAAAGAATGAATCACAACCTCAAACAAAAACTGGCTAAAATTTGTGCTCAAACTAAAATGAATTGGGTTGAGGCCCTTCCCTTGGCACTAATGACGATTAGGTCACCAGTTAATCAGGGGACCGGGTTCACCCCATATGAATTAATGACGGGGCGACAGTTTCCGGGGCCAGGGGCGGCCCCAATGGAGGGACTAGAGTCAATGGGGGGAACTAAAAGCACATGTTTTAAAGAATTACAGGCTTTGGTTTCAGATTTCTCCCGACAGGTTGGCGAAAGACGCACGCCAGCACCGGAATCCACCCTCCCCCAGGCGCGGTGGATCCTGTTGCGACCCATTAAGTGGAAGTGGGCGGAGCCCCGGTGGACCGGACCCTACGAGGTGGTAGAGAGGTCGTCTCATGCAGTCCGGCTGAAAGGGAAAGGAGAAGTCTGGTACCACTGGAGTCCGTGTGCTGTCGCGGAGGAGCCCGGACGGACCCTAGACGCTATACCCGAGGGCCTACAGGAGGCAACGTCCCCCCAGGAAGAGAGACCAGATTCCAGCGAAACACCAAACCACACTGTTAGATTGGAACAGGGTGAAAGTGCTGGTAACCTCTCCCCTAGGTCATAGAGGAACCCAGCCGGACGATCACATACCCGGCTAGAAGAAGCTGATTCGGGAGGAACGGTCCAGCAGATCGGCGACCCAGCAGCCTGCGCCATGACGGTCAAAAGAATTCACCATCATGTAGAAACTAGATTTGCGGTTGGGGCTCTGGCCGTGGTGATGTGGCTGACCGTGTGCGTCTGGGCTTTTGATTTAACCCAGAGCCGGGCAAAGAGGGATGACGTAAAAAGGGGGTGTTTGCTCTATGTTTGGGGACCAGTGTTGTACTTTCATTCCCAATAACACCGCCCCAGATGGATCTGTTACACGAGCCCTCGAGGGTCTGAGGGCATTATCGCAGACCATGCATGAGCACTCTGGGATTACCAACCCGTTTGAAAGATGGCTCGCTTCCCTATTTGGCAAGTGGAAGGGTGTTGTAATGTCCCTCCTCCCTTCCCTCGCCATATTTCTGGCTATACTAGTAACTTGCGGTTGCTGCTTCATACCCTGCCTGCGTTCCCTGGTAAACCGGCTCATCATCACGGCTATCGACCGTAAAGACGGGAACTACCGCCCCCTATGATGCCCCTGTTTGTCCTGAACCCCTTAGATCAGGAGTTAGAAGCCTTTTAGTGATCTCCTTAGAGGAGATCAAAAGGGGGAATTGTTGAGTGATATTAAATATAATCCGAGTGTATTTTGTATTACTCAGTATGTAACCAATGTATTACTCAGTATGTAACCAATGTATGTAACCAGAACAGAGGGTGAAGAAGACACCTTCATGTAGACAAATATATTGCAGGTCTCCCACAAGAATGTGGTTAGGGGAGGGGGTTGCCCCCCCCCCCTGGGGCCTTGGGAGAGACACCGTGTCTGGTACGAGGAGGACCCCCTGCTAAGATCAGTAGGTTGAAACAGGATGAGCACTTCTTAAAGCTCAACCACCAAAAGGTCCTATTGATAGGATAATCAAGACCAGAGGTGTCGTAAAGGAGAAGCAGGGGGGTCTATATAACCCACCAGGACACACAAAGAAGTCAGACACACACGACGGATTGGCAGTGTGTCTCCAGATCTGTACTCAATAAAAGTATTTTAATCTCCTAAAACGTGGTGGCTGTTTTCTTCACATCAACGGACCCGGGGACGAGGACCACGAAGGTGATTTCTCAACACCACCGATAAATTTTAGTTAGTGCCCGCTCCGGTTAGCTCCCAGCATCAGTCTGCCAGCTAGTGCCAGCTAGTTCTAGTGCCATTCATATAGGCTTATGCTAGCTACCTTGCTAGCGTCCGCTAGCTAACGTTTTTACCATGTGACCAAAATCTGTAAAGGGACAGTAATTGATTTTAGCGACCTCTAGTGGTAAAAATGAAATTTACAGATTTGACTCAATTTAGAAAAAAAAGGCATTCCTATGCTAAATTGAGTCATGATGCTGTGCAGCTACTATTTTTGCTATTGTCCTGTGCTCAGAAGCTCTTTGTTCCTCCCTAGGATGACAGGCGGGTAGGACGGCAGCCCTTTTGAATTCATAAAAAGACTAATTTTAAAGGGGCAACAGTCAACTCTTTTTCTGTGAGGATCTATGGACATTTAAAGTTTTGGTCACATGGTACAAACGTTAGCTAGCATATAGATGGTGTTACAGTAATCCTTTGGGGTAAGGAATCATTAAAAATTAACTTGTATCAAGGGTGGAGTAGCCCTTTCAATCCATCATGGAATAAGGGTGTACCGTATCAAAATGTGGAAAAAATGAAAGGGTGTGAATACTTTACTAGCTTCCTCTCGAAATAACAATTTTCTCCGTCCAGATGACTACCCTGATTTATGCCAGAAACGAGAGGAGTTTGGCAGAAAGGGCTCCAACATTTGGGACACTTCCCGCAAGCGAATCCCCCCCAAAAAATTAACTGAGGAGGAGGAGGAGATTCAGCCCAAAAAACCGAAGGTAACCTTAAAAAAGCACTTTCACCTTTTGCATGTAGACAAAGCATTATACTTCTACTCACTGTTTGTTACTGGTGTATCCACTCATGCTCTTGATTTGCCTACTTGTTACTACTCTCCAAAGTAAAAGGCCATACCCTTTTTAATTATGAGTACTGCATGACTAGCGAACCCCTCTGTCATAGGTATTTCATATTATTGCATCAAACATTTGAAAAAAGTCTACATTGAGCGTATCAGGTCAATAGCACAATTGTAAACATTTTTCATTGTCCTCATAAACGCAAATGCACATCTGTCATTGCACTCTCATAATGAAAACAATCTGATTTTCCTTTCCAACAGAAGGTGTCATCGACAGCCCAGAGCCAGAAGGACAAGAAAAAAGCTTCGTCGGACATGGTCGAAAAATTGAAGGAAGAACTAAAGGTATTGAATTAGACATAGACTGGAAGTAGAGAGGTTAAAGGGCCACTGCACCCTTTTTACAAGTTAATTTCTAATGATTCCTTACCCCAAAAGGATCACTAACACAAGGTAGCATGAGCTAGCTAACGATTTGGTCATGTGACCAAATTCTTTAAACGTCCAAAACCCCTCACAGGAATGAGTTAGAGACTTGCTCCAATTGGATGTTTTGATCAGTATGTAACACAGAACAAATCACTGGCCATTTTCTTTTTCAAAACAGGAAGGAGAATTTTTAAATTCTGCTTCTTGGTGCTTTGATGATGCTGCGCTTCACCAAATTGTAGCCTTTAGAGGGTAAACTCTAACATCTTACATGGAGTTAGTACATTCACTGGGATTATCATCAACTTTGTGATAAAATGAAGCTTTCAGCTCAATGTTGTTCTGGGGGTGTGTTAACCAGGCACTCAAGGTTGGTAATCAAGTAGTGTAGCGCTGTGCTCTTGGATATCCTGGAAAAACGAATCAGATTGAAAAAAGTTCATCCAGGCACTCGGCAGGAGTTATTTAAATAAAAAAGCCTAGTGGCTAGACATGTCAAACAGCGACATGTTTCGACCATGCAGATATCGACTGTACTGTAATGGAAAATATTGCAGTTCGGTACATACCGCTGGCACTACTCTGACCTAAAGACACCTTCAGTGATTTGGCCAATGAAAAACAAAATATTGCCAGACCATTAGGAAACAATTAGAAACCATTAGGAAAACCATTAGGAACCATTACAGAAACCATTACCACTAGGGAAACCATTAGGAACCAAAAATGGGTGGCTCCAAGAAAGTTTCAGTACCCAAATACAGGAAAGGAGGGGGTCTCAAGATATTGGGCATTTGCCCAGACACCTTAGAATAGTGTGTTCTAAGAGAATGTGGAGCTGTTTTGGTGCCATATTCACATAAATAAATCTTTGAATGTGTCTTTAAAGACTAGAAAAGGAATCAATCTTTTTAACATAATAGAAAAAGGTGGGACTTAGGGCTCATTTATGCTTGTTCTCGAGAACCTGTCGCGAGACATTTGAGCAAGGAAGTTCCAATAGGAAGAGTTACAGTGGGCATGGCTAGCCTCTATTTAGAGTCCCTGCGAGGGGTGCATTCTCAGCAGAAGCCTTTACAGAGGTCTGTAGAGGTTTCTACTGAGCACTCACCCCTCGCAAGGACTCTACATAGAGGCTAGCCATGCCCACCGTAACTCTTCCTGTTGGAACTTCCTTGCTCAAATGTCACGCGACAGGCTCTCGAGAACAAGCATAACGGAGCCCTTAGTGCAACTTGTTACAGTGCATGATAAAGGTAAACATCCAATTTCCAGCCTTGGCCTGTAACCAATTTCTTTGGCGGAGAGGGAAAAACAGTCAAAAGCGCTACTCTATTTCACTGGAGTTGACAGTGTGCTAACATCAATCTGATCGAATGATTTGATTCTGATGTTCGGTATACTTGGTACAGGGCTTTCGGTACAGTACAGACATGTAATTGTTGTTGCTTGTGGCTAGGATCTGACCCCCCCCCCCCAGCTCAACTATCTCATTGACTTACAATGGGAAACAAGTGACCAGTAAATCCCATGGCTTTAGAGCTCTTAGCTTTCCTAGTGGTGCATTTTCGGTGTGAGCATACCATAATTTGTTGTGATGTAGTCCACTAGGCAAGAGCCTGAGGAGATGGAGGACGAGGCATTGGATGAACCAGAGGACCTGACCCACCCCCCCTCCCCCGGACGTGGAGCCAGGCCATCATGGAAAATCGGCGACTTCGAGAGTTAAACGAAGAACTAAAAGAAGAAAACCAGAACCTGAAGGGGGAGCTACTCGATGCAGCCAGAGGTGATAATTTGATCTCAACTTTTTCCAGCTCACAAATCATTTTGATAAACTGGCTTAGTGTAGTGACAATGAAGCATCCGTAATACATTGAACGCAAGCGTACCCCTGCCCTGGAAGGCTGTCAATTTACATTTCTACTACGGCAAGTAGTGCCTCTTGATTGTGCCTCTTGATTCTGATTGGCTGAAGGGTGTGGTGAAAAGAGGCCAACCCACTCCTTCTCCCTTATGCGTCAATTACTAATGTGTGTTATTTTATAGCAATAGGCAACAACAGTCCCGCCCCTTCCTGTTTACTCCAACGGACTCAAGCTAATTCGGAAGTCATTCATTTTCCCATAGACCTGTAACTAAATCATCATTTAAACGATTTCTAAGGCTCAAACCGAGTAAAAATATATATGTGGGTTATCAGGACCACAAGCCTCATTGATATATACCAAAGGAATTTAAAAAAATAACATAGAAAAAAATCGTTTTTTTTTCTCATTTTTCCTGTTTGTTTTTTTAAATTCCTTTGGTATATATCAATGAGGTTTGTGGTACTGATAACCCACATATATATTTTTACTCGGTTTGAGGCTTAGAAATCGTTTAAATGATGATTTAGTTACAGGTCTATGGGAAAATGAATGACTTCCGAATTAGCTTGAGTCCGTTGGAGTAAACAGGAAGGGGCGGGACTGTTGTTGCCTATCGGGTTGAAAAGCATTCAATCACTCCTAGCAGTGGGTCGGTCTGTTTCAACCACACCTAGGGGGTCTAACGCCTCAAGACGATAATCAATTTTGGTGATATTTTATCCCACCACCACCCCCAAACAGTGCTCCTGTTCAAGATTTTTTTCCAGCTTCAGGCTTGAACAGGAGCACACTTATAGGCTTGAAATATAGAAATAAACTTGAACAAGAGGTTTCATTTTTCATAGTTGGAACTTTCTACCCAGCACCCTTAGGCTTTCAACATACTTCAGATCAATATTTCGCTTCGCTCGGGTCTCACAACCACCCTATTCATTAGGTCGTCCTCAGACGAGTTCGCCAACGTATTTTCCAATCTTCTCTTTCATACATACATCTGGCCAGCTCCGCAGAGCTCTCCACCCCAGCATCCTGCGCCAAAACCTCCACGAATGTTTTTGTGGGGTGACCCTTCGATCGGTGCCCACGTGCACGTGACTGCTCCCATAGCACAAGTCTGCCAGCTGGAAGCTCCGGGTGTCGGTGACAGTGACCTGCAAATTGCATCCTCCTGGATGCAACCCTGTCACTCAACCGTGGCAGCCCACCATACAGTTGCTCGTTGGTTACGTGCTCGCTCCAGTTGATATATATTAATTAATAATTTATTATTATTAATGAATGAATGAATGAATGCCATTCACTTATGTTATCACTAATGCTCCATGCCCTAGGTGTGGTTGAAATAGGCCAACCCACTGCTTGTCATGATTTAATGCTTCATTTTCACACCAGGATCCGACAGTGGGATACACTTCTTGGTTTTGTATGCAGTCGTTCAGCGCAAGGGCAAGTGAGCTATACAGCATTTTGTTTGCCAGTCTGTTAAAGTGTTCACTGACTTCATTCAGCCTACAATATCAATTGTACATGCCAAGTTAAATCAATCAACACAATAAAACACCAAATTCACTCATTAAATTCCGACATAGTTGCCACAACTCCAAATGGCTGGATGTGGCTTAGCAGTCAGGCATGTGCTTGATGGGTGGTTCCTATCCCCTGCTTAAGTTTGCTATGAGCAAAGCCTAGCGACAGTTCTGCTGCTGAAGCGTGAGCCCAGTCTTGCTGAAATCCATGCCTGTAAAGGGGCCATGATCACACTACGACTGCATTGCTAAAACCATGGCCCATTCAAACCCTCCACACTTCAACCTGTTCAACACCGCTTTTATGCAAGGTGTCTGCTTGATTTCTTGTTAAAATTATTCTTCTTTCTCTTAACAGAGCTTCCAAAGGCTGTGAGGCATCTGAAAAAGATGCTGGAACGGGTTCAAGCTAGCCAGCAAGAGCACCCAAGGTATGGATTGTGAGGCAACATGTTCAATCGTTTGTTGTGAAGTAGCGTTGGAGACTTTTTACCAGTGGCATGTAATGCGTGGAAGGATCAAGTTATTCTCACCAATTCCTTTCTCTCCCATCATGCGCCCAATTGACCAGAGGAGGTGCTATAGTGACCAGGGTACTACATGTTTTTGTGAGGGGTTCCTGTTAGTAGGAAACCCCTGGGGACACGGGGAGAATATGCAAACTCCACACAGAAAGGCCCAAAAACCATCCTATTCCGTGTCCACATATTTGGGAGTTTTGCACATAAGAGATTGGCTGAAACTGGCTTCACCTTACGGCCCGGACAATGGACACCGTAGAGTCACTAGCCATCCCCATTTCTGAACCCCCACCCCACTGGAGACACATCGTCCTCTGCGGGACTCGAACCCAGGGCCTTCTAGCTGTGGGGCGACAGCACTACGACTGTACCAGAATTTTTAGAAAATAATTTGTTTCAAGACTGGCAGTCTTCCACTTTTCCCACTTCTTTTTGACTGGTTTCCACTTGTTTTAATCTATCTAGCACCACAGCTGCAGCAGTGATGTCATCACCAACATCTGCACGTGCTGCAATGTCATCTCCAACATCTCCAGCTGCAAAACCAGTGAGGTGTCCATCTGCTGAAGAGTCATCTGATGAGTCTAACAACATGGCAAGTATTGCACTTTTAAAGCACATTCACCTGGATTACCTTTGTGTCCGTCAGTCCGATTGTTTGTCCGTTTGTCTGTCACCACGATGTGAGGGCCTAAACGTGCACGGATTTGATTGATTAAATTTTGCACGTGCGTCTGGCCTGGAGATACACCCAGATCTAGAGCTGCGCGATGTTTCGGTTTAACCGAACAGAACGATTTCCTGGTGAAAACGGTTATTTAAATGTTCCCCTTACCAAAAATGAGTATACTTAAAGTATATTTTTAAGTATACTTTAAGTTAAGTCCAAGTATACTTGTAGACTTATATTTATAGTATACTTGTAGTATACTTGCTAAAATACTAAATTCGGACCACTTGAAGTATACTATTAGTATACTCTGAGTAAGTATACTCATAGTATACTTCAAGTGGTCCGAATTTAGTATTTTAGCAAGTATACTACAAGTATACTATAAATATAAGTCTACAAGTATACTTGGACTTAACTTAAAGTATACTTAAAAAATATACTTTAAGTATACTCATTTTTGGTAAGGGCCGCGTTCCCTCTTCCGTGTACCCACAAGACCTCTCTCTTAAAGCGACAGTACAAGTATATGACGGTCGTTATAAAACATACATAAAAGTAAATAATGACATAAAATAAAATGTAGTAAACACAAATAACAGCATACAGACAGGATTTGGTGATATTTCATACTCAAACAAAATAAAAACATTACTTTTAACCTGGTTACACTAGCTAGCAGTGTGTAGGCCACTACTAGCCTATGTGTTGCTGATTTGGACCACTGTGCGTAAGAAGTAGCCTAATTAGTTGGTTTTCTGTGATTTGTTTTTATTTCTGTATGCTGGTTGTGGGTGTTATTAGCTAAGCCTGTCTGGAGATGTAAATGAACCATACTGTTAAGTGTCACATTTCGAGAGCATGGTGACTCTTGTGAAATTGTGATAGTGTAACCGGTTATTTTCTTGCCCGGTGCGGGATTCGATACGGAGTGTACTGCACCGCAAGGCGACATCACTAACCGCTGGGCTAAAGGGTCAGATCCGTTAGCTAGGGGCTAACGTGTCTTATTAGTAGTTTACAATAGCATAGATATGGTTCAGTGCACGGCGCCAGATGAAAGATTTGAAAGTATTTCAATATGTGACTGTTGTATGGGTCAAATGTTGTGTCTATTTAATGGAGCTTGCGAGCGCTCTGCGAGGTGCAATTCTTCACCGATTTGAATAAATGTGGTAAGAAAAAATACAATGGTATATAACCATTGTAGTGAATTCGGGGGACAACGCAACCACAGAAACTGCCGCGGCCGGGAAGCAAACCCGTATCGCCCGCGCCGCGGGAGACATCGCTAACCGCTAGACTAAAGGGTCAAACCCGCCAGCCAGCGGCCAGCGTGTCTACTTATCCATGCACATTACACTATAATGCGTCGAGTTACATTGCACAAATACTTGCATCAGAAATTCTGATATAACCCTAAGATGTAATACTCTTAGAAGCTTTAATGTCTGTAATCCCACCTAGGAATTTCGCTCTAGATATTATAACCAGGGTCTATGTTGGAGTCATGGGCGTAGTTTGGCAGGGGCAAGTGGGGGTCACTGCCCCCCTAGCGTGCAGAGGCGCAAACTGCAACACTTCCAAAACATGTATTCTGCATAAGATTGAACATTTGTTGACTCTTTTGCAAGTAAGTTCTAAAACGTGTCAATGCAAAATGTTGACAATTCACTCCGGTGCTTGCTTGTACTATGTTATAAACATAAGGTACACAACATTGTGTTCAGAGAGGCCAGGTGACTGTGGTAATCCAATTTTATCATGGCTGTTGGTTGTGGCCTTAATTGTTGTTAGTGGTTAGTTTACCCTCAGCGAGAAATAAAGTTTTTTTTAATCTAATTGAATGGACGATTATTCATGGAAGCCAAGCTTCCCCCAAAAGAAGGGACCAGTAAAAAATGAAATGAAATGATGAGAAAGTCTTAATTTTTGTTTCTTTGTGTTTTTTATTTCCAATGCGTGAGTCTCTCCCCTGTCCTGGAAAAATGAATCGAGCGAGCGAAACTGCGGCTGCCCCCTCATCTCCCCCCCCCATCTCGCAACGCCACTGATTGTAGACATTATCTGCGTTGTCTTGAATGTTTTTAAACAGCCCACAGCGAGCCATAATCCTGAAAATGGACATCTTTAATTTGGTTATTATGATGTTGTAGAGCCGAAGGAACCGAGAAGACCGTAAATTCACACTTTAGCCGTGTAGGCAACTTTCTTTAATCCACGGTAAATCAGAGAGACAACAAAACCACAGCTCGACTGAGCGGAGGTGGCAAGAATAATCAGAAAACTGGCTGGACAACCATAACTTAACCCTGCGTTAACCTGCCATGGCAACCCTGACTTAACCCTTAGTTCCTGGGGTGAATTCTATCCCCAATACGTGTCCACCACATGAGCCCCCCCAGAATTCGCCCTAGTAATCGAAGTCAGGCAGGCGCGGGGGGACGACCGGCCGTCCGCGGCGGCTCCGGATAACAGGGGCCGGAGTGTCTCTGGGAGGCATTGACGCGGGCCTGTGGAGGTCGGCCTGGGGAGCAGAAGAGGCAGCGCGGGCCTCCACGGGGGGAGGAGGCGGAGCCGGGGGACGACCGCGACGAGGAGGTTGGGCTAACTCCAACGGCTGCGTCAAGTCCAGGTGTGTGGGTTTAACTCGGTCCACTGAAACATGCTCGGCCGTGCCCCCAAAATCCACCACCAGGTGCTTAGTTCCCCGTTCCAGGACGCGGAAGGGGCCGTCATAAGGGGGTTGCAGAGGGGGGCGGTGTGCATCGTGACAGATGAACACGTAGTCCGCTGACTGCAGACCTGGGGACACCTGGGACATCGGAGCGCCGTGTTGGGCGGTAGGGACGGGTGTGAAAGCTCTGACCCCGTCCAGCAAGGAGGCTCGTTGGTCCACAGCTGACCAGGGACGCGTTGCGTTGGGCATGAAATCGCCTGGGACTCGCAGCGGCGTGCCGTACACCAGCTCCGCAGAGGAGGCTTGTAGGTCTTTCTTTGGGGCGGTCCGCAGGCCCAGCATGACCCATGGGAGCTTGTCGACCCAGTTGCAGTCCTTGAGAGTAGCCCGAAGCGCAGCCTTCATGGACCGGTGGAAGCGCTCACATAGGCCGTTCGCCTGAGGGTGGTAGGCGGTAGTGCGGTGAAGCTTGACGCCCAGAGCCTCACCCACAGCATTCCATAGCTCTGAGGTAAACTGTGGCCCGCGGTCAGATGAAAGGTCGGAAGGCGTACCGAAACGTGAGACCCACGACCCAATAAAAGCCCGGGCCACATCAGCAGACGTCGTGGATGCCAGGGGAACAGCTTCAGGCCAGCGCGTAGTCCTGTCCACCACAGTGAAGAGGTAGGTGAACCCATGGGAGGCGGGTAGGGGACCAACCATGTCGACGTGGACATGGTCAAATCGTCTCTCCGGCACTGCGAAGCGTTCCAGGGGCGCCTTAATGTGGCGGTGTATCTTAGCCCGCTGACAGGCAACACACGAGTCGGTCCACGCTTTCACGTCTCTCTTAAGTCCCTCCCACACAAACTTAGCAGAGGTCAGGTGCACGGATGGCTTACCACCTGGATGAGAGAGGTCGTGCACAGCTTCAAACACGGGGCGTCTCCAGCTGTCCGGGACGATGGGCCTGGGCTGTCCTGTGGAGATGTCGCTGAAAGGAACGTCCTGCAGGCGGAGCCCCGTGTCGGAGGTCCGGAGACGGAGGATGCTCGGGTCCGTGGCCTGGTCAGCGGCCATCTGTGCATAGTCCAGGCCTAGGTGGACCGCTCCAATCACTGCCCTAGAGAGGCAGTCAGCTACCTGGTTAGTCTTACCAGCGACGTGCTGGATGTCGGTAGTGAATTCCGAAATGTAGGAGAGTTGTCGCTGCTGGCGAGCGGACCATGGCTCGGCCGTCTTGGACATGGCAAACGTGAGGGGCTTGTGGTCCACGTACGCAGTAAACTCGCGGCCCTCTAGCAGGAACCGGAAATGCCGGACGGCGAGCCAGAGACCGAGGAGATCCCTGTCAAAAGTACTATACTTGCGCTCTCGGGGTGTAAGCTGGCGACTGAAAAAGGCCAAAGGCTGCCAAGCCCCCCCCCACCCACTGCTCGTGAACCGCACCAACAGCATAGTCCGATGCATCCGTGGTTATGGAAATAGGTGCTGTAGGTGAAGGATGCGCTAGCAGGGTAGCCTGGGAGAGCGCAGCTTTAGTCTCGGTGAACGCACAGTCCCGCTCTGCTGTCCAGTCGACCGCCTGGTTGGGGGACTTGCCTTTCAGTGCCTCGTACAGTGGCCGGATGATAAAGGCGGCTCGGGGAATGAAGCGGTGGTAGAATGTCACCATCCCGATGAACTCCCTGAGCGCACGAGCTGTTTGGGGGCGCGGAAAGGCCGCCACCGCTTCCACCTTTGAGGGCAGGGGGACCGCCCCGTCCCCAGTGATGCGGTGCCCGAGGAAATCAATGGCCGTCAGCCCGAACCGGCACTTCGCCGTGTTGACGATCAGCCCATGCTGGCAGAGGCGTGTGAAGAGGGCGTGAAGATAGGACAGGTGTTCTTCCTCGGAGGCGCTGGCGATGAGTATGTCGTCCAAATAGACGAAGATGAAAGGAAGGCCACGGAGCACTGAATCCATCAGCCACTGAAAGGACTGGGCCGTGTTCTTGAGTCCAAATGGCATTTGTAGGAATTCAAATAGGCCGAATGGGGTAGTCACCGCTGTCTTGGGGATGTCCGAGGAGTGCACGGGAACTTGATGATTACCACGGACCAGGTCAACTTTTGAGAAGACGCGTTTGCCAGACAGGTTTGCAGAAAAGTCCTGGATATGCGGGACAGGATAGCGGTCGGGCGTGGTGGCGTCATTTAGTCGGCGGTAGTCCCCGCATGGCCGCCAACCTCCATCAGGCTTAGCGATGATGTGGAGTGGGGACGCCCACGGGCTGTCAGAGCAGCGAATGATCCCCATGCGTTCCAGGTGCTCGAACTCAGACTTGGCAATGGCGAGTTTGGCGGGGTCGAGACGCCTGGCTCTGGCGTAGACCGGGGGCCCCTTCGTAGCAATGTGATGCTCCACCCCATGCTTAGCGGTGGGTGCAGAGAAGGTAGGCTGGGTGAGGTCAGGGAACTCAGCGAGGAGGCGGTTGAACTTGTCTGCCTCTGAGAGAGAGTTGGCTAGACCTGCATAGGCCGCTTCCCCCCGCGTACATGCGAAGGAGGAGAAGGTTAAGGCGTCGACCAGACGGTTGTTCTGAATGTCCACTAGCAAACCATAAGCGCACAAAAAATCAGCTCCGAGGAGGGGAAGCGTTACATTGGCCATGACGAACTCCCACGTGAAACGTTGTCCACCAAAACACAGTTCTACAGACCGCACGCCGTAGGTGCGGATAGGGCTGCCGTCAGCCGTCGCCAACTGGGGGCCCCGCTCCCCGCCCACGATGTCGACGTCAGTAGCAGGGAGCACGCTTCTCTGTGCGCCCGTGTCACAGAGAAATCGCCGACCGGAGATGGTGTCGAGGATGAAGAGTAGCCTGCTCGTATCGCCAACACTCATGGCCACTACTGAGTGTTGGCCCTCTCGTTTCCCGTCGGCCTGTAGTTGCAGGGGGAACGGCACCGTTTAGCTTTCGCACCAAATCGAGCGTGGTACATACAGAGTCCAGAGGGCTTGTAGCGGTCTGATGCTGTGGCGCCACCGTCGGGCCACGCCCGCGATGTCGGCGGGGGGCCAGTGAAGGTAGGAGCCAGCACCCCGGCATGGGAGGAACGTTGTGTAGCGACGAAGAATCGGTCAGCCTCCTTTGCCAGCTCACGGGGATCAGTGATGGTGGAGTTAGCGAGCGCAGTCTGGACGTGGGGCGGTATGTTGCGCAGAAACAGCTCCATAAACAGGAAACATGGCTTTTCTTGACCCAGTAGGTTTAACATCCTGCTCATTAGCTCCGATGGTTTGCCATCTCCCAAGCCCTGAATTGCGAAGAGGCGACGTGCTCTCTCCGTTGTTGACAGTTCAAAAGTTTCAAGGAGAAGATATTTAAGTGCGGCGTATTTACCATCGGCCGGTGGGTTGGTTATGAAACCGCTTATCCTGGAAGCCGTAGCGCACCCCAGCGCTGCCACTACGTAGTAGTACCTGGTCTCGTCTGCTGTTATGTCTCTGAGCGCGAACTGTGCCTCAGCCTGCGCGAACCATGTAGCCGCGGAAGACTCCCAAAACTCCGGCAGTTTAATTGCAACGGCGTTCGTAGCCATAATGTGTGTGGTTTCAGAAAACATCCGAAAACCGACGTCGGGGTCACCAGTGTAGAGCCGAAGGAACGGAGAAGACCGTAGGTTCACACTTTAGCCGTGTAGGCAACTTTCTTTAATCCACGGTAAATCAGAGAGACAACAAAACCACAGCTCGACTGAGCGGAGGCGGCAATAATAATCAGAAAACTGGCTGGACAACCATAACTTAACCCTGCGTTAACCTGCCAGGGCAACCCTGACTTAACCCTTAGTTCCTGGGGTGAATTCTATCCCCAATACGTGTCCACCACAATGTATTAATTGTAAATATTACTACTGGGAATAATATTTTGTTTATTATTGACGTAGCCATTTTAGTTGGTGAAGGAGAATGGGCTTTGCAAATAGCAACATAGCTTTGGACCATGCTTTATTACCATGTTTTATTTGAACATTTTTCGTTTGTATTTCTTTATGATTATAGGATCAGAGGCTACGGTAGTTCCATATTGATAGGAAGCTATGTTTACGGTGTTTTAAGAAACTCGCAGAATCAATTAATTGGATAGCTTTTGTAATGTCCGTAGACGCCTTGTCTTACTGACATAAGAATAATTCAAGGACGAGCCGACTTCGTAGGTTCTTAACTGTGTAGCTTTTACTAGCGTTCATCCGACATACAACCTTCATAACATGCGCTTCTAACTTCCTGTATACGTCACACGCACTGCACGTACATCCGTGAGTGGGTCAAGTTAAACACGTGACCTTTCATTCATTACAGCTTTAGTAGGCCTTTTGTTTTTATTTATGTAATTAATGTAGGTTGATAAGTAAAACGTAGCCTATTATTCGCCTATAAAATGTTACAAGAGAGTGTTCAAGAGGATGCAATAAACTAACATTACACCTTTCTTTCTTTATTTAATGCAAACAATAATATTGTAGCCTGATTGTGGGTGCAACCGTAAAAGGAAAATACTTCCATAATAACTGCCATTAGCATGCCTAATGTAAACAAAGTGTAGGTAAAATGTTAACACAATCTGCGCACGTTATTGGACATCTTAACTGTAACAGAATAGGCGGAGGAGCACAATAGTGTTCATGCAGGCCACGTATTTTCGCTCACTATATCATCTATTTTTTGGCAACTGCCCCCCCCCCCCCCATCAGAAAGTCAAATTACATAGTTGGAATTCCCAGTGGCACAGATTTGTAACCACAGGCCTTATTCCAAAGCAATTTTGAAACATTGATAATCTTGGAAAAATAAATTGTTGACTGTGATGTTTTCTCCAGTGGGGTTTTGTCCATTTACCGGTGACCTTTTTTTATTTTTAGTAGCCATCTTCAGTCATCATCAGTCAAGGCTCTGACTGTATTAGGGTGACGCGATTGTATAAATGAAACAATGGTTGTAGCTAACTACCGGCACAGAGCCACATGGTTGAGATGGAATGAGAATTTGAGGGACTTGATTTGATGTCACGTGATGTCAGATGTGATGTCATCTGACTTTGCCATACCTTGGCTTCTGGTGAATTGACGCCCCTGGTTGGCATGGACTGCTGCCGTACAGTGATGTATGGTTATATTTATTAAGATAAATCCAGGTCGCGTAGCGGTCTATTCTGTTGCCTACCAACACGGGGATCGCCAGTTTGAATCCCCGTGTTACCTCCGGCTTGGTCTGGCGTCCCGACAGACACAATTGGCCGTATCTGCGGGTGGGAAGCCGGGTGTGGGCATGTGTCCTGGTCTCTGCACTAGCGCCTCCTCTGGTTGGTCAGGGCGCCTGTTCAGGGGGGAGGGGGACCTGGAGGGAATAGCGTCATCCTCCCACGTGCTACATCCCCCTGGCGAAATGCCTCACTGTCAGGCGAAATGCCTCACTGTCAGGTGAAAAGAAGTGGCTGGTGACTCCACATGTATCGGAGGAGGCATGCGATAGTCTGCAGCCCTCCCTGCAGAGGGGGTGGAGCAGCGACCAGGACAGCTCAGAAGAGCGGGGTAATTTGCCAAGTACAATTGGGGAGAAAAAGGGGGGGGGTTAGTAATATTCTAGAAACTATGTTTTCTAATGGTGCAGTTTCTGCTGTTAATTTAACCAAGTAAACTCCCATGAAGTGTAAAGGTTAAACTAACGAAGAAGAAATTAAGGCACCTGTGCAACTTTGGAGATGGAGCAAAAAGATGGAGATGGAGAAAAGTTTGCTTTTTAAATAGTACTGTTCTGTATTTAAACCAAGCACTGAAAAAGACACAAGGATTGTAAGATGATTGTTCAGGTGACTACTAATGATCTGAATCCTCTCGCTTTTGAGAACTGAAAATGGAAGATGTCAACCACATCTTGTGTGTGTGTGTGTGTGTGTGTGTGTGTATGGAGAAGAGGGAGGCAGGGCTCTGCACAATAAAAATATGTGTATTGTATTATACTTATGGTCATATAGTTTGTAAATGGTGTAACGCAGCATAGAAATCTGAATCTTCTTTCGGCTTGCTCCCTGCTTCACATGGGTCACCACAGTGAATTTTTAAGTTTCCTTGGGTACCTTATGAGGGCACAGCACCAATGGCAGCTGTTGTTAACCCAGGCCTCGACCGACCTGGTATGGTCTTGTCAAGCCGTATAATGACTTGGCAAAATTTTACATCAGATGCCCTTCCTGACACAACCACTAACCCTATGGGCGCAAGTAAAGAGCTGGATGCCATCCCAGTATTCATGTACTTGTGCCCAAGCCTGTCGCCAGTTTAGATGTAGAAATCTGAATACTGGCATATAAAAGCAAGAGAAGTCCAGAATAAACCAACGGGGAACTTTTCTTAGTGCCCAAGATTTATTGTTTGTAATTTGTCCCCTGTGTGTGGGAGATTCAAAAGTGGGTCAAGAATTAAGCAGCTAATTGTAAAACTTGATCTCACCATTGGAAAGCCATATCAAAACAAATCAATGCCTGACCTTGACTGTGATTCATTTAGGTGTCATCAAAATGTATTTAGTCCTTCAAAGAACCACATCCAAGGACATGGGGTAGCACTCACCAATTACAGGGACAGTGCCTCATTTCCACCAATTTGTTTTGACTAGCAAAACATGCTAACATTTCGGCCTACTGCTACAGGCCTTCATCAGAGCATGAGTGTAAGTAATGGCATGTGATTTATATAGGGCTTCATAGTGGTCACATGATACAGGACATGAAATGGTCACATGACAGGTCAGCAAGGTCACATGACAGACAAATAAAAAGGTTCAAACTTAGTTCATACTAGTACATTCCTGAGGTAAGATCAACATCCAATTCAGCAATTGTTAATCACAGAATAAAGATTAGGTACCTGGGAAATACACAATATAGACAAAATTGGAAGAAATACAAAAAAACAAAGTAGCCTACTGCTAATAATTTACAGAGCATGCAGCAACCCTAAGGGGCCAAGTAACCAAACCAAAACCGCACAGGAAATAGTGGCCAGCAACAAAGCAACAATTCAAGGGGCAAATCACAACCACTACTCCCATTGCTGCAGAGTCTATTTACAATATATACAATAAATCTGAGTGATACAGTTAATAATTGATGGTTATTTAATTACATTTAGAAGAAACAATTCAAACTGAAATCATCATTTAAGCCAGCTGGAGCCATTGTATTTGGCGTGTAAATCCAAAACATCTCTCTTTGAGAGAGTAGCTTTGCAATATTACCACCTCTAACTGGAGTGGACACCTGTTCAAGTCCAACAAAGCGTAAAGAAGCCTGAGAGCCATGGCCGGCTTCATGGTAATATTTGGCCATTGCATAGTCCATGTTGCTGGTGCGTATAGCTGTTTTATGCTCAGACACCCTTTGCTTCAGCGTTTTGTCTGGCCACCATAAGCTTTTCCACAAGGGCGGGTTAGTTTATACACCACAGAAGTGGTGCTACAGTTAATTAACTGTTATATAAAGAACCTTTTCCCAGTATGCGGGTGTGTGAAGAACTTCACATCTGTTGTACATCTGTTATTTTTTTTTGGGGGGGGGGGTTAGCACCACAGTAAGAGTTTCTTTTTGGGAAGGCGCATCCAACTCCTCCATTCCAGTATATAATCCTTATAACTGAAGTTTAGATTTCAGGCAGGAATTTTATGACCACGGTGAAACTGACCAGATTCCTCTCGGGAAATCAGACTTTGTACTGTGCGATGTGTGTGTGTGTGTGTGGGGGGGGGGGTGTGCGTGCGTGCATGTGTGTGGGTGCACAATTTGTGCACACATCCATTAGTGCATATCTACCTATGGAGTGAGGGTTTGTCTAGGCAAAAGGGGTTACGTTGTCCTCTTTGACTCCTGCTTTTCTTCTCCATCAGATATTATTATCTCTCTATCACTCCTTCCCTGACTCCTGCTCTCCCCTCCTACATACACACAAACACACTCACTCTCAGAGAATATACGCTAGCTCCGCAAAGACGAACTCACTGCAAGATAAAGGATACGGTACACTGATCCCAGCCAGCAGCAGCTCCCTGCAGAAAGCCCCCTCCCCCCTTGTACTTCTTCCTTTTCACTTTCCCTTTGTCCCCTCTCACTCCCTTCAGAGGTGATCGGGTGTGATTCTCCATTTACCGATCTGGTCTCCAGTCCTGACCAAAGCTGGATCATCGGCTCAGCACCGGGGCTTCAGCGGAGGACAGAGGTGGATGCTAAACAAGCTCAGTGACTCAGGTGAAGCTTTTTTTTTTTTCATGCACTGTGGTCACATACTGGAGGAAGATATAGATAGTGTGCAGTTGCCCGGAGCTGCACCATAAAGTAACAGAACCTCAGCATCACTGCTGCAGTCTACTTAGCGGAAAGCAGTTATGCCCTATATCGAGGTACACTCTGTAACTGCACACAGATGATGCTATACTGACAACGTTGATGTTCTTTTTTTGTTCACTGTCATCACACTAAACTGATATATCTGGCATGCTTTAGTTTATGATGTCTTTCGTGTTTATTAAATGTTCAGCAAAGTGTGTTTAGTTTGTTTTTTTCTGTGACTTTGATACTAGTGAAGAATGTTTTCAGAGTAGTGACCTTTACTGAGCAGTTTATGGTTTTTACAACATATATAACACTGGCCTCAACTTGTGCTTTGACTACATAATTGAATCAGTTTTTTGACCCAGCGGTCAGCTGTGACTAATGGACTAGCATTGTATGTAGGATTAGTGAAGCTTACTTTAAACTGTTTGATTGTGTGGTGTAGCTATTAAACACTAGGTAGCTTCTGGAAAAAAGGGAAAAATATGAAAAAGGTGTACGCAGTTCATGGAAACTCATACTTTGAGACTCCATCTGTCCAGAAGGAGAACATTATTGACTCGTCCTTGAGTCTTTTCCCCAGTGAACTTTATGTGAGAGTATTTCCCTGCTTTGTACTGTGTTCATGTTCAAACCTGGACTGGTGTAGACAATGCGCCACAGCTTTCTGCTGTACCTTCCTTCATACAAGTCACAAAGGTTTTATTGATCTTACACAAAATAAGCATTGCTGCTTTTCTGAAGACTTCTTCTATCTGCTAGACCATGATGTCAGTCATGATGTCAGTACCCAGGGTCATAACCTGTACTTCTGCCTAGTGTTGCTAACCCTCCATATGGTACATTAAGGCTCCTCTGCACCTGGGGCTCTTCAGAGCCATTGGGTTATGACAAATATGAGATGATGGCTCTGTCCTTTAGAAAGGAGCAACCATTTAGTCGACTTGAAACTCAACAGTATGGTTTTTTGCAAGCCATACAAATGCATGATATGTTGCCACAAAAAAATAAAAACCTCCAAAAGATATTGACATTGTCTGCAGCAGTTGTGGTAAAATGTGCAGAAATTGTCACAGATGCAGCAGGTGGCATTCAATACATATAATGATTTAATGTCCTTTCCTCTGAATTTCCTCATCATGCTGCCTTCAGCAGTTTTCCTTCTGGTATCACATGTACTCTTCTTTCCATAACATTATTGCATCTTGAGTAATATGAGATAAAGACAATAGAGACAATATTTAATTGTTCCAAATTAATTAATTTGTTTGGCGAAAAAGAAAAGACTGGAGGAAGGACTGACAGAGTTCATTGTCATTTAATAACCACCTTCTATTGTATTCTGCTTAAGTAATTCACTACAGTAGAGGGTGTGATTGTTAACCTACTTTGTGTTTTCTGGTCCATTTCTCCTAGCACTACAAATGAAATGCTGCCAGGGATCAGCAGTATTATGCAATAAATCCTTCTGTTGCTAGCCTTAACCTTTATACCCAACTGTGAAACTTAAAACTACCTTTCTCCTGGTTACGACACTGTTTTTCTATTGTAAGGCTCCCACTGCTGCCCAAGAAGAAAGAAAATAGATTGCAAGTCTTTAACCTAGAAAGGGGAGTTCCATTTGATTTGTCCTTTAAAGTGTTTATTTAAGATTTGTGAACCTGAACAGCTGCTAAAGCTAGATGACAGAGAACTGAGAATGAAATAGTGACATTATCAAAGTATAAACTTTTAGGCTTTAGATAGAGTCATTGCTTAGTCTTAATTCCAATGTTGTATACCATAAAAATTGTGTATGTGAATGTGTAAACTGAATGGTACCCTCCTTGAATATGTTGCATGACATCATCATCATAGGCAGTCACTCGGGGTCGAGTACGACTGTCTTCCTTTTTGGTCCTTATGGGTCTTCAGGTCGGCATAGAGGCCAATACTGAAGCTGCATATTTTGGGGCAATGTGGACAAGGGTGTGAAGGAGTGGTTGAGGATGTGGTCTGGGACTTTCTAGTAACTCACTCATTTTTGAGTCTGCGCTTATTTTCAGCAGCACGGTAGAGGTCATGGTTGTAGCACCGAGCACCCTCACAGACAGCCAGTCTCCAGGCCTCCCTGTTTTTTGCTGCTTGTTCCCAGGTGTTAAGGTCGATGCCAAACCTTTTCATGTGGGCCTTGATGTTGTCTTTATATCACTTCTTTTGTCCTTCTGGGGCACGGCGTCCTGTCATGAGCTGAGGGCAAAGGACTTGTTTTGGGAGGTGAGAGTCAGACATGCGGAGGACATGACCAGTCCATCTCAGCTGATGCTGTGCAATGGTGGCAGTTATAGTAGGCTTGCTGGCCTCCTTGAGAATGCTGATGTTGGTGCCCCTATCCTCCCAGCTGATCTTAAGGATCTTCCTGAAGGATCACTGTTGGTATGTCTCAAGTGCCTTCAGGTGTCAGCTATATGTGGTCCAGGTTTTTGACCCATACAGTAGGCTGGACAGCACTACCACTTTTTACACCAGAATTTTTGTTCTAGCCTGAAGGTTGCAGCTTTCAAAATCCCCTTTTTTCAATCTTGAGAAGGCCCAGTTGGCACAACTAAGACAATGGTGTATTTCAATTTCAATGTTGTCTTTGGAGGAGAGAAGGCTGCCAAGATATGGGAACTGCACCATGTTTTTGAGTCTGGTGTTGTCTACAGAGATGGATGGGGGCAGAGCAGGCATATTTCTGTTGGGTGGGGTTTAGTAGAGGATATGCTTCTTTTTTCATGTTAATGGCTAGGCCAAGCTGCTTGTATGCTTTTGCAAAGGTGTCCAGTATGCTCTGTAGTTCCTTTTCTACAAGGGACATTAAGGCATTGTCAGCGGCATACTGCAGCTCAATGATGGATGTGGTGGTGGTTTTACTTTTAGACCTGAATCTGTTAATGTTTAAAAGATTCCTATCAGTTCTGTACATGATTTTGACTCCCTGAGGCAGATTTTGGGGCCCATGAAGTAGAGAATGGTGGCAATGAAGATGGAGAATAAGGTTGGGGCAATGACACAGCCTTGTTTAACTTCTGTGTGGATCTTGAAGGACTCTGTCTCATCTCCATAACTGCTAAGTACTCTGACTGACATGTTGTCATGTAGTAGTCGTAGTACTCTGATATATTTGTCAGTACACATCTTTTGTCTCAACACTGTCCTAACTGGAAATGGACCGCCATTGGGTTAGTTCACAGGCAGCAAGTCTGAATGACACTATATTCCAGCAGACTGGGCAGGGCACTAAGTCTGGGTTATGACATATTTGATCCTTTATTATGTTTTTTTTTCCAAGTCCTCACTCAAGCAATACTTTTGTGGCTGACTTTGTCTAAGATTCAATCTCTTCACCAATGACTAGGAATAAAAAGTTCCATGGAACTTTTCTTGCAACCTAATGCTTTTTAGCCAGATCCAGAAAAATGAAACAATGCTATAGTGATGATTTACATTCCTCACAAACACCCGTCAGCAGAATAATAATGAATCAACCTTTGAATACCCTAACATTGCCTCCAGCGTTATGAGTCATTCATTTTCCTATTTTACTAAAACATAAATTAACTCTCGTCATGTAAGTTGTTGGGGTTGCTGGAGTTGTCTTTGCTAATACTGGAGCAT